>NW_026067934.1:7792093-7876481 GCF_014885135.2 Alexandromys fortis | reverse complement strand
TTGGTGTTGGTTGTTTCAGTTCTTTGCATATTCTAGACATCAACCCCCTCTCAGACGTATAGCTGTTGAAGATTTTTTCCATTCTGTAGGCTGCCTCTTCACTTGAGTGATGATATCTTCACTCGATTGAGTGATGTTGTATGGAAGCTTTTAATGTCAAGTGGTCCCATTTGTCCATTGTTGATCTCAATGCTGCAGGGTCCTGTCCAGAGATCCATTCCTGTATTTATAAGTTGAATCATATTCCCTACTTTATCCTCTAACAGAGTCAGGGTATCAGATCTTATATTGAGATCTGTGGTGCCTCTGGAGTTATGCTCAGGGTGGAGCGTAATAACTAAGTTTTATTCCTCTGCATGCAAACTGTACAGTTTGACCAGCAACTGTTTTATGAAGGTGCTCTCTGAGAAAATTGTTTTTAAAGGGTATTTCAAAAGTAATACAGTGACTGCCAAACATATGAAGTAAATCCACAGTTAAGATTTTATTTAGCTCATTTATGACTGGGGGAACTGGCTCAAGGGAGAATTGAATGTCCATATGCAGGGCACCAGGATTGTCGAAACAAACCTACAGTTAGATGCTAAACTGATCAGTATCCCCAAGCTCTCTCTCCATTGGATGTGGTGTGTACTTCTAGGACCTGTGCTTGGCCTTGTTTACAGCACTCTTTTTCTCACAGAAGTCATAAATTGACCCAAAGAAAGCATGCGTGGGATAGCACAGAGGTTTGCGTTGAGTGGAAGGCCATTAAAATTTTTGTTCATTTCCAACTCTCATAATTGTTTTGTGGGTGTCAAGATGGAGTTGAAATCACACGAAGAGAATACAGCTGCTGGCTCTTAAGGAAAGTCCCTAAAAGTAATCATGTATGCATTTGCTTAGATCCTGTGACCAGAAGTTAGTCACATGGCCAGCCAGGGTTGTGAAGAAGGTTAGGAAATGTGACATGCATGTGTTCTGTTGTACTGGGGAAGGGGATAGTTGACCCTGAGTGCATTCAGTAGCCTCTGCCTCAGTTGTCATGTGTGGTTGCTGCAGCCATGTTTTTTATTGAAGACAATGAGATATAAATAGAATATGTCAGGCAAGCCATGGTACATCTTTACAGTGGACTGTGATATAGCCCTTAAATGAAAGCAAGGGTGTATTCTGACAGAAGTGATGTCCAAGATCAGTATGTGTTGTAAGAGATCGCTTGTTCATTTTCCAGCCACCCAGACTCCCGAAATAACCACACAGAAACTATATTAATTAAATCATTGCTTGGCCTATTAGCTCTAGTTCCTTATTGGCTAGCTCTTTTTTATTGGCTAGCTTTTATGTCTTAATTTAACCCATCTCTGTTAATCTGTTTATTGCCATGTGGCTGTGGCTTACCAACAAGGTTTCATCCAGCTTCTGTCTCTGGTGGGGCTATATGGCATCTCCTGACTCCACCTTTTTTTCTCCCAGCATTCAGTCTGGTTTTTTCTGCCTACTTCTTCTCTGCCCTATCACAGGCCAAGGCATCTTCTTTATTCATTAACCAATAAAAGCAACACATATACAGAAGGACTTCCCACACCAAGTATGCACCAAAGTTTGCGTGCACAAGAGTCTATATAGCAGACTATTGTTTAAGATTGAAAATAGATGAATATACTTATTAATATGTGGACTGCCACTCAGTGGGGAGTGGGGAGTGGAATAATAGTCTCCTGGTGACTGAGAGCCAAGAAAGGGAGGGAGATTGTCTGACCTTGCATTAAATTTGTTTTATGTTCTCTTTGAATTATGATCATGCTTATGTGTTTTAGTCATTGGTAAAACAAAATAAAATGAAATAAAGGTCACCATCTCCATGTGACTAAGGAAAATTGGAATTGGCCTGAGTCTGGAGAAGAGGTACGGCTTCTAATTTGTTAAAAAAAATAAAACAACAACAACAAAAAGAATGGGGAAGAGGAGTGTGGATTCTTACAATAACCACATATGGGAGAGAGTCATTTCCCTGAATTCCTAGAACTCTTTTGTGATTCCTGAATTTCATACCACAGGTACCAGCATGTTTTAAACACTTAGTGATATCCTTTTAAATTTATTATTGTGTGTATGTGTGTGTATGTGCATATGTGTGCACACGTGAAGGCCAAAGGCAGGTCTTGAGTGTCTTTTTCAAGCGCACTCCACTTGCCTTTTGAGACAGGTTCTCTCAGTGAACCTAGCTGGTCAGGAAGCCTCAGGCATCTTTCTTACTCTGCCTCTCCCGTGCCGAGATTACAGGCGTGTACCATCACACTCAGTTTTCGTGTGAATTCATTCGCATGTGTGTGCAACAGGCACTTTACCGACTGTATCATTTCTACAAACTCCTTAATAATATCTCTAAACATTACATACAAATTGAATACGTACGTGACTATTACAGATAAATCCACACCTCCACACATGTAGCCTCCTTCCGCCTATTTATTTATTTACTCATTCATTCCTTCATTCGGCCCTCCATTTGTTCTCTTCTGGAGATCCAGCAGTCGGGAAAATCTTAAACCTATTTGTAGTCATTTCTTCTTACAGTAGGAAGGAGAAGGACCAGCGGACTGGGTTTTGGCCGTAGCCTCCATCCTGACAGTAGAGTGATTGTGAGTGTGTAGTGTGTCACGCTACCACTGTGTAAAGTCTGCATTTGTAAATGAAGCAAACAGCACTTGTTCCGCTTGCCCCAAGGAGCGTTCGTGGGTGGAGAAAGAATGTCAGGGCTTCTGAAAAGATGCAAAATATTATCCCGTTACAAAGGGCTGCTTCCACTCCCAGAGAGAGGAGGCCCTCACTTGGGAAGCCCTGTCCTGGCCAACAGAAGGGAAGTTTGAGATGTAAAGTAAAAATTGGAATTGCTGATGTTGACCCGTGAACCAATGAAAACATGATTTAGGGAGCATTGGATATGGTAGACCACACAGGAGGCCAAAGGATATGATGGGGGAAGAACTAAAGCCTGTGGTTGTGAGGGCCCTCCCACCTCGGGGGAAGGGGCAGGGACCTCAGGCATGACTGCACCCCATGTGTGCCTCAAGTCCTCTCCTGTACCACACGGGCAGTGTTAGCGCCACCTCATGGCCATGTGGAACAGTGCCTGGCCTGGATACGATGCCAGGAAGTGATAGTAACAGCGTGGAGTCTGTAGGTTGTGTGAGTTAAATGTGCCGTTGACCTTTAAAGCACACGGTGTGGGAGATGCCACCCAGGTAGGTGGTGTCATGGAAGTACATGTAGAATTGTTAATGGCATTTTTCTCTCTTCTTGTTTAACTTGCAATTTAATGGCAGGGAGAGTCCTGTAACCACATACTCTAGTGAGCGCTGGTATCCTGATTGAATACTTCAACAGTGAATGGACGCGTTAGAGCTATTAGACCTTGTCAGTGTGAAAAGTTTTTTTAAGCTTGCTTTAAAAAAAAAAATACAGGCCGGGTGGTGGTGGCACATGCCTTTAATCCCAGAACTTGGGAGGCAGAGGCAGGCAGATCTCTGTGAGTTCGAGACCAGCCTGGTCTAAAGAGCTAGTTACTGGACAGGCTCCAAAAAANAAAAAAAAAACCACAGAGAAACCCTGTCTCGAAAAAACAAGCAAACAAAAAACAAAAAAACAAAAAAAAAATACAGAAAAGACAAGATTGGAAGAAAACGGCCACTGAAATTCCATTTCTAGGGTTGTCTGGTCCGCTAGCAGCCTAGGAATGAGCCCTGTTTGCGCTGGGGTTAATATGTGTTTATAACTGATTTCCAGGATTCAAAACTCCAGGGGATTGTGCATGACCTCACCACTGCGTTAATCACTAGCCAGGAAGCCACACACCTTCCTTCTGCACTGACCTCACTGGACTCGGAGGCACAGCTGCCTCCTCCAGGGGTCTGGGATGGGCTCACTGGCTTCTCTTTGCCAAAGTCTTCCTGGCCACGGGTTTTTTTGTTTGTTTGTTTGTTTTGCTTTTAAGGACCTTAAAGTGACTCAGTGAGTGCATAAGCAGGGAAGGGCAGGCTGGGTTAATGGCTGCGGGCAGATGGCTCTTCTGTCGAAATTCTCCAGTAAGCAGCAGACGCAGATGCTAATGAAGGACCATATTTCTGAGCATCAATCACACAGAGAGATTCGTTTTGCCTTCTCCTCGCCTTCTAGCCCTGTGCCCAGCCCCTTGCTAGAGACACTCTGTGGCCCCAGAGAACACACAGCTGGACAAAACCCCGGGGCCAGCTCTCCCCCTTCACAAAAGAGAAAACAGAGGTCCACTGAAGGTCACAGAGGCCATTGCAAGACTCCAGCTTCCGTCCCAAATGTCACCCGTGACAGCTGGGGGAAGAATACAGGCAGAGTAGGTACTTCGTCATGGCCTGTACCAATCCTCCTCTTCAGAATAGAAATAACGTAAGGGTCGTTTGTCGGGACCCACTGAGATAAGATAAAAGCACCCCACACCACCGTGGTTTAAAATGCCTGTGTGGGTTCACAGCATAAATGCAACCGCAGCTGAGATTAGCTGAGTGTTTGTAAGAATCTAAACCTCCAAGAACATATACAGTAAATTAAAAAACCAAGTAGAGCCTGTGTGCGTCCAACATGAGTCATAAATAAATTAGCTTTTATCAGGGAGCAGAGCCCGAGGCAGGATGATTGGAGCCGGCTGGAGTGGGAATGAAGAAAGGAAAGGCGGGGGTAGCTGGATTTCGAGTTAGAGTACCTTAGAGGGCAACCACCTCCCGCCATGATGATGAAGAGGTTGCTTCAGGGGGACCCTAGAAAGACTGTGGTACCCAGGGAAGAAGCTCAGACCCTGCCCCTCATGCCCCACTGAGAGGATTAAGGAGTCATTTTCCTAGAGGCCTGTGGGCTTGTTTTGGAGTGATTCACATGCTGCTCAAGGAGAGGCTGGGGGGTGGGGGTGGGGCACCAAGGAAGTGCTTCCCTGTCACACAGCAGCCTGTAATCTCTGACTGGAGGTCAGAATTTCGCATCAGTTCAGATCTGTTTTATCCCAGGTACCACTTCTTAGTTGCTGACTGCTCTGTTCCTCCAGGGGATTTTTAGCAATCTTTTTGTGCTGGAGATAGAGAAGGCAAGTGGAAATATCAGACAATGTGCTTCTGTGTGGGAAAGGAGGGGTGGCCATCAGCTTGTCACCATCACTTTGGGAGGGATTGCTCACAGAGGCCAGGCAGACTGTGGATTCCTGCAGAGGCCAAGTATAGCTGGGAGGTGGCTTAGGAGTGATTGATGCTGGGGGTTGCTGGAATGTCCACCTTCTCCTCCACTGGGATGATGGTGGGAGGGGGGCTGTGAAACACTTTTATTTCGGGCTACTGTCATCTCAATGGGCTTTTAAGAGAAGAGACCCAAGAAAGTACCTTGGGATGGCATACCTACCCAGGTCTGAGGCTGGGTCATGTGATGTCTCCCAAAGCAAATCGACAGGGCCTTACTTTGGGTATCTTAGGGTTTTGAGGCTGCAGAGCTCCATGTGCCCTGTACGATATGGTTCTAGCTACACTGGTCCTGAGCAGGTCTGAGCATTGTGCTCAGCCTGTCTCCCCATGTCCTTTCCACAGGAGAATTACCCTCTGGTATGATTTGGTCCCCTATTCAAAAGTTCATTGGCATTTAAGAAGGTACTAATTTTATAAGAGGGTTATATGGGAAATTGGTACCCCTTTTAGTTTCTCCGTGGCGGTTCAGGGTCAATAATAGGCTTTTTATAGCGTTTACCAATGAACACATTTGACAAAAGGCTGGTGCTAAGAGGTGGCATGCCCTTTGGGCCGTGACCGTGGCAGACCGGATGAGATTCTAGTAGATTCTAAATCTTCCTCTCCTCTGTGGCTCTGGTATGTTCGGCTCTGCTGTCCTCTCTTACTCGCCTCCTGCCAGTAGTTTCTTCCCTTCTTGCTTTCCAGTTGTTCTGTTTGTCTTCGTCGTACCCACATTCATGCTTGCATGTATGTATGTCTTGTGTGTCTGACCATGTATGTGTGCCCTATGTGGGTGGGTGCGTCTATGTGTTCCTGTGTGGATAGGAGCGTGTGTGCGCGTGTGTGCATGCATGCGTGCTTGTGTGTGTGTGTGTGTGTGTGAAGTGATTGGAAGCCAAAGGTTCACGTCTCTCCAGATGCTCTCCACTGTGTTTCTTAGAGACAGTCTCTCACTGACCCTTCAGGGACCTCACTGACCCATTGTCCTGGCCAGCCAGCAAACTCTAAAGAGCTGCGCACTCCTGCCTGCTGGGTACTGGGTACTGGGGTTGTAGGTGTGCATGGCTGAGCCTGGCCGAAAGGCTCAGCCTGTGCTGTGGTGGGTGTCTGAACTCAGGACATTATGCTGCTCTCATAGCAAGCATTTCACCAGCTGAGCCATCTCTGCAACCCTGGTCAACATTGCTGTGCCTTCCCCCTCCTCCTCTGTGCGTGTGTGTGTGTGTGTGCGTGTGTGTGTGCGTATTCCAAAGTTTTCAGTCATAGTGTCTACTGACTCCCCTGCCCCCACCCCCTGCATAGGGAAGGTGGACAAAATATTCCTGACCATATACTTTCTTGTTGTTGGGTTTGGTTTTTCAAGACAAGAGTTTTTCTGTGTGTGCTCTGGCTGTCCTAGAACTCACTCTGTATACCAGGCTGGCCTCACACTCACAGAGATCCTCCTGCCTCTGACTCCTGAGTGCTGGGATTAAAGGAGTGTGCCACCACGCCTGGCCACTTTTGTATTTCTTATATGTAAGAGAGACACGGAATGTGAGAGGGGTCAGGAATGGCAGATGCTGAGAAGACATGTGCCGCTACTTGTTGCTCCCACGAACGGAGTCAGTCATGTCTGGTTCTGCCTCTGCCTGGTTTCTGTTTAGGTGGGCTTTGGTTAACCCTCTGCCTGGTTTCTATTTAGGTGGGCTTTGGTTAACCCTCTGCCTGGTTTCTATTTAGGTGGGCTTTGGTTAACCCTCTGCCTGGTTTCTATTTAGGTGGGCTTTGGTTAACCCTCTGCCTGGTTTCTATGTGGTTAACCTTCAGGTCTCAGTCATGCTGCGCTTATAGATGCCAATGGCTGAAGACTGAGGCAGAGCTCATCTTGGTGCCTCTCTTTTGCCCATTTTCTCTTTAGTCATCTGCTACTGATGTGATGGGCTGATCCTGCATAGCACAAGGTCTCACATGAGCCCCTTCCTGGAGAGTGCCACATGCGGATTCTGCTTTGGCGAGCTGTTGACCTTTGCTCTGAGTCTCAAGCCAACTGTGAACGTAGAAGGATGGTTGCTTTAAATGACCAGGCTGAATTTTATTTCAGCACCATATCCTGGGCAACAGTGGGGTTTAAGGATCTGGAGCTATCCTGACGCTCTGGTCCTCTCTTTGGGGATGAGACCACATGGCCTTCTTCCAGGTGTCCATGTGGGTTACCTGATGGTCAGAGGCATCCTTACCTCTCTGTGTCACATGAAGAGATGAAAACAGTCTTGTACTGTCTGAACTTCCTGTGTAACTTCTGGCTTGTGTTCATTTGGGTGTGTTTCAGGTTTTGTTTTTTTTCCTTATCTTTGCATTCCTGCTGTACTTGTACTGTAATGACTTCCCAGGTGCCAGGCCCTTGTCTTTGGACCACTCGCTTTCTGGGCTGCTCCCCAGCATCCCGACTCTTTGTCCCCATGGCCACCCTAGCACGTTTCCCTGCTTGGAATGTCAAACGGTTCCTTCCTGTCTTTCCAATTGTCCCTCTTCTCTACCTACTAGTTCCATCAAAATCCTTTCCCTGATCCAGAGAGAGTGAGCCAACCCCGAGCATGAGTGAAAGGTAGGTTAAACCCCTCCCAGAGGCACTTTCTGAAAGGATGGCTGTTTATGGCGGGGTATTGTGAGATCCCATGGGGGAGAACCAGTCTGAACTCCTATGGAGACAGCGTCTCTGGAATGCCATAGAAAGCTGGGCATCTTTCCCTGTAAAGAAATGACTCAATCCTGTATCCTTAAGAGTCTGAGTCGAGAAGATTGCAAGGTCAAGATCTGCCTGGTTTACAGGAGTTCAAAACTACCATGGGTGCAAGTTAGTGAGAGACTGGAGAGAGAGAGAGAGACAGAGACAGAGACAGAGACAGAGAGAGACAGAGAGACAGAGACAGAGAGATAGAGAGAGGAGAGAGAGACAGAGAGAGAGACAGAGACACACAGAGAGAGACACAGAGAGAGAGAGAGAGACAGAAAGAGAGTTGGGTAGAGTGCTTATGCATCACAGAAATCAAAATAAAAACCAAAACAAAAGACTAAAGTGGGAGATGGCTAATTCAATAAAGTTTTTGCTCCGCAAGCCTGAGAACCTGAGCTCTGATGCTCATCATGCAGGTAAAAAGCCGGGCACAGCTGCACATCTGCGATCCTAGTGCTGAGGAGGGTGAGACGCTCACCGGCCAGTCTAGCCAGCGGGTGAGAAACCCTGTCTCAAAAAATAAGGTAGAGAGTGATTAAGGAAGGCACTAAACAGCCACTTTGGCCTTCACATGCAGGTCACATGTGAGCCTATGCACACATGACACCCCCACACATATATACACATATACACACATATAAAACTCAAATAATAGGAAATACACCCAGAGTGTTAATTCGGGGGCACGCCCCATAGAGAGAGCCTGGCACCCCTGTCCACTCCCACTCACAACCGTGACCGTGTAGTTTATTCCAGTGACGTAGGTACCTGCTCAATGGACGTTGCGGTTGGTGTGTATGTAATAGAATTTTACAGTTTGCCGACTGCCAAATTTCAAATCCTCACATAGCCTTCAAGCTCGGCCGACATGGAGGCTCACCCAGTTTTTACGGGCTGTCTGATGTCATTTTGTGAAGCAAGAGAAACTGGGACTATAAGCCTGCCTTTTAAGGCAGGCCTGGTGTTTGCTCTACCTGCCCTCCCGAGCAGAGAACCCAGAAAGATGCTTCTTGCCTGCTCTTTGGGGCCTGGGCATGTTAGAGGCAGGGCCGCTCCATCCATCCTCAGGCTTCCAGCAATTGCGCTTGCTGCCCTGGAGCAGCCGGGCAGTTTAAGCAGCTTGGTCTTCCCAGTGTTACAGGAGAAAAGAGATGGTGTGCTTGGGAGTCTGAGACTTTCTTCCTCCTCTTCAGTACGAGCTTCAGGGTCACTGTGCAGAGCCAACTGTCCTGTGCGATAAAGTTTGCCTTGTACCACAGAGAAATTTAAATTCTGCTCTTTTTCCCTCTACATTAACTGGGCATGTTTTGTCACGTTGAAATGTTCCTTCCAAACATTTATGATGGAAGCTGTAAATGATGCTACTTTGGAGATTTCTTTCATTTTTGACTTCGGAGGATGGATGGAATGTATACACACACACACACACACACATACATACACACATACATACACACATACACACTCACATACACACACACATACACACACACACACACCCCACCTCACCCTGGGTTTGAAAGTTGACTTTCATCTGAGCCATAAGGATAACATTTATGATTTTAATGCCTCCCCCCCCCAGAAGATTTTGAAAAGGAAGAATAAATGATTTGAGGTCTCAGTTGTTCCAGATGTAGTTTAGGAAGGAAAAGCAAGGCCTCTGTTGAGTGGATCTCTCCAAAGCTGGCGTTAAACCTGAATATCCGAAGGGTTCATCTAAAGCTTGAGGAGTGAGCCCTCTGCCCTCTTTTCATCCTCAATTCTTCCCATCTGCCTTATCTGGTTCCCAGGCCAGCCTTTTGAGCTGACAGTTTGAATTCAGAACAGTAAAGCCTCCCAATAAAGTTGCTGGCTCCAAGGGAGAATGACCGCTATAATTTTAATACGAGGAAATGGAGACCTGTTTTTGATCTTTTTAATGCATTGTTTTCTCCTTTGCTCGGCTTCAGCACTCACCACACATGTTTCCAAAACATGTCTAATGATAAAAACCTGTGTCAACATTCTTGCCTTGGCTACCAAGTGCATCCAGTAGCTTGGGAGAAGCCAGGATGACTGCTGAGGAAGAGATCACGTCAGACCAGTTGGTGCAATGACTTGAATACGACCGAAATGCTGGAAGCACTGGGTGGAGGTAGGGAGGCCGAGTGAGTTCATGGAGGTCTGTAGAGAGAGTGAAACTTCTCTCACCCAAGCAAAGCAAGGGGGGAGGGGTACGTAATAATAACCATCACAAGCTGTATTCTAGGATACATAGTCTTATATACTTTATGTCTACTGGCTCATCAGAACCCGGCAACAACGCCTATTTACAAATAGAGGAAAAGACATAGAAAGAAGAATCGACTTGTTTCAGGTCCCAGCTAAGTGGGCTTGAGCACAGCCCCTCCAGCTCCTGAGTCCTTGTCTTATATTATGCGAATATCTATTCCTCTTGCCTTGAAAATTCACCTGGCTCAGAGAGCTGCCTCCCCACCCCAACCCCTGGTAGGTTCTGGTGAACACGGCTTTTCTGAATCAAAGTCTGTAGCAAGGATCCAAGAGGACACATTGTCCTCAGTGACTTTAGCCACAAAGCTGAATGAATGGCCAATATGTTCCTCCAAGCTTGTGGTTTTAGGGATGGCTCTCTTCTTCCAGCGTGTTCTCTCTCTCTCTCTCTCTCTCTCTCTCTCTCTCTCTCTCTCTCTCTCTCTCTCCCTCTCCCTCCCCCTCTCCCTCCCTCTCCCCCTCCCTCTCCCTCTCTCCCTGCCTCGCTGGCTAGTTGAGCACATGGCTTTTCATGTTCCCAGGCCTGGACGTGAGTCCACACACACAGTACAGCCTGGATGTGGGGGGTTAAAGGACTGAGGCAGGACTTGGATGGCACTCCATCACAAGCCGGGCTGTGAAACTGTCTGACTCAGAGCCTTGAGAGACATGGACTACAGCTTCGAAAGCCATGGAGATGTGGGATGGAAGGCAACTCATAATTCATTTTTCCTGTAAAGCTTCAAAATAGCTCTCTGGATTAAATAAAGAGCAATGGTACGGCTGCATGGAGACAGGAGCAGGAGGAAGCAATTGCATGAGGGTGAGGTTGGGCTGCATCCCTGTAGAGCCTCCATATAACTGAATGGATCTGGAGGATGGGGGAAGTTTCTGTGGAAAAGTTCTGCTGAGAGTAATGGGGGTTGCAAGGGATGCCTAGTTTAGGGGTGCAGAGGGAACCTTGGATTTAGCCTTCTCTCTAGTTGAGGTGAGCTTGGCAGTAAAGAAGGAGCACGGGAAGGGTGAATCTTTAGTAGTGCCCAGCTGACTAATAGAACTTTGGATTTTCTTGCAGTTACATTCATTAACTAAAGGAAGTTTGCTGAGAACTTTTTAAATACCTAGAAGTGTTACACATGCTCTTGGTAGGAAAAGGAGTATCTCCTGGGCCCAGACAGAAGAAAAAGTGTGTGGGGAGAAGTGGGCTTTAGCCAGGATTCTGCACATGCATGACCCTCATAGCATAAGGGAAGCAGGCTCCCGAGGGAGGCGGTTTAGAAAGTTCTATGTGGACTTTGTTGAATGGCTTGTGCTCAAGAAGTGTGCAATGACAAAGGCCTGGCGTGGTGGGATGGCAGTCTGGCTGGACCATAAGGGGGTGGCAGAGCTGCGAGTTTCATCGGGGCTGCTCTTTGGAAGGCTGCTAAATGCCGGCGAGTGACTTGAGTGTGGCAGGAGGAGCGGCGGAGTTGAGAGTTCAGTGTTGTTGTGTGACGTGAGGCCCTTAAGGGGCATCTCACCTCTGGATCTATCCGGACACAGTCAGCACTGTGCTTTCTCAGACTGACAGTTGTATCTGTCTGTTAGTCTGGGTGGTTGATTGTCCCGAGCATTGTTTGGTGATTGGGTAGATAGAAGAGGCAGACTATGGGAGAAACGGTATATAGCTCTAAATGAAGGACATGCGAGAATAGGCTATGTAGAATGTTCTAGCTCTTGTCCGGTGCTCTTTCTGAGTTTCATACATGTATCTTCAGAATTATTTATCGGTGGTTGTATATGTCAAATTGTAAACAAAGATCTGGGGACACTGTAACTATTCCTGTCATCCCCAGAAGTGAGAATATGATCTCATGGTTTGGGGAAGGCCATGGCATTCTACGAGCATTTGGTTTCCAGAGAGTGAAATGGAACCTAACTTTGGAGAGAAGTGCTATGAACTCATGGGAAAAATTAGGAAGTAGTTCCAATTGTCTACCTTCAGAGAGCGGTGTAGGTAAGGACCAGGGCCTGGAAGCATAAGCCCTCTGTAGGGTCAGAGCTGTCCATGGGTGAGCCGGCTATGGGATGTGGAAGTGAACACGGGTGCCAGGATCTTCAGCACAACATGGGTGCTTTATTCGCTTTGTCTGGGTTTGCTCGCCCTGGGATAACTCTGGATGGTAGCGGGCTTTGTGACGTGGGATCTGCAACCTGGTTAACTGACATGACTTGTCAGTGTGGGCGGCGGGAGGGGTGCATTTGGGGATGCTGTAGGGCACGAGGTATGACTCTGTCGCTCCCTGAACATGTTACATAATCAGGGGCTTCATCTTTTGCTGCCTTAGTTAGAGGTGTTTGCCTCTTAATTTTCTCTCATTAAGAGGGTTGTCTCTTACCTCCTTATTTTCATAATAACTCCCATATGCAAAACTGAAACTGACATTAATAATCACCCTTATCGCTCGCTGACGGACCTGTGATTGATAGGTGATGGCCAAAATAAAGCACAGTTACAGATAAGTGATCATCTCCTTGGGTTCTGTTACTCAGTTCTTTGTCCCTGTTACCCCATCCCTAATTGCAGGCGCCATGCTTAAAGCTAGAGGAGATTAAGATGAATGGGGCCCTGTCCCTGAGGAGCCAGGCTCATTCTGAACTTATTCTTCTATGTGCAATGTTGTGCCCCAAGTCACTTGGCAAAGAAGGAAGTAGTCTCAGTTATGGCTTTGAGCAGTTGGGTATATTCTCAGGGCCGGGATTCCTACTGTTTGAGAAGGTTACCCTTGGCACACACCTTCTTCTCGTGACCTCAAGCAACACCCCTGGACCCGTGATGTTTATCATTAGTCATCACTAATGCTCCTCTACTCTTTCTGAATAAAAGAAAACTTGGATTGGTTGGAAAATATTTCATCATGATGAATTTAGTTTCTCAGATGAGTCCTTGAGACCATTGGATGTCTTCAAGTCAAGAAGCCTGCCATTAATTGGTAGGCACACAGTCCGAGAGTCAGTGTGGGGAAGGTGCCTCAGTTGGTACGCTGCCTGTCACCACTTACGCATGAAGTTCAATTAGGTTCCCAGCACTCGTGTAAAAACCAGAACTGAACACAGAGGTGAGCACCTGTCATCCTGATGCTGGGTTGGAAGAGAAAGGAAGATCATGGCCCTAGCTAGCCCTCTAGTCTAGCTGACCCAAACTCTGGGTCCAGGGAGAGACCCTGTCTCACATAATTAAGGTAGAAAGTGTTAAAGATACCCAACACCAATCTCTAGCCTTCATGCACATATGTATAAATCCACGAACATGTCTTGTGCATAGGTCACACACACAGTGCCAGAGAATAACCAGGTTATCTAGGAAGCAGAGTGGTGGACTTTCTCATAGTAAACCAGTTGGGTACCAGGGTGTATGTTACACTCTAAAAAAAAAAAAAAAAAAGTAATAAATCTGGGAAAGGGGCAGAAAGTGGGAGGCAACCCTGGCAGTGTGGCTCATGTGACACCTTTGTTCTTCCTAGGAGAGCAACTTTCACTTGCCTGTAACGGAGCTCTTCAGACGGAGCACGCTCCTTTGTTAGTCCCCTGGTATCCCCAGACCTCCTGGTTCCATGTTTGAGGGTATGCCCAGCTCTGCAGCTGGCAGCGGAAGAGGCACAAAGCTCTGGAAGTTGCCTCCGTCACCACCCTGGTAGAGATTTTGCTCCACAAATACCATGCCCGGGGTCACGGTCCCTGCAGTGAGTGGGGCGAGCTTTGCCCTTGCAGAACAAGCTCATCGTGTCACTGGATTTTCCTTTAATGCCTCGGAAGCTGTGTCAGGCCCCTGTTTAGTACAGTGCTGAGTCCGCATACCTGGCTTCCTACTGAACAAGCCTAGTGGACGTGTGGAGATGATGAGGAGCTCTTGAGGCCACCAAATGAGGCCTGAGATCACTTTCAGCGTCATCAAGACAGTTCTGCTAACAGCAGAACTTAACCCTTAACCCTTCCCCACTGTGGAATACTAAGTCCAGAGTGGAAAAGCATCTTCTTAAAGAACAGAAAGGGTATAGGACAATGCTTCCTAAAACACTTACTAACTGTGACTCCCGAAAGACATTAAAGTACGTATCATCTACTGCATTGGTCTGAGAGAACGAGGATTAGGACCAGGGGCCAGAAGGTCACCCACCTCCTCAGAGGGAATGGGGATGCCCAGAATGGACAGCTATGGCTGGTGGGGGGGTGAGTTGGTATTTGTTCCTCTGTCTCTCCACGAGGCAGCATCGTGTTTGATTGTTGGACTCCAGGGTACACCTTTGGAACACAGACCAGTGGGGTGTTAAATTGATAATTTCCTCTCTCCTCCACTTCATTCCTGCTCTCCCCCATCTTCCTCTTTATAGTTTATGGAAAATCTCATGCATACTCAAAAGGCAATTAGAAAATAACCCTTTTTCCATTGGTATGTAATGATCACCAACCCCTCCCATCCTACATGTGTTTGCTTTAACTTTTTAAGATTATATTTATTATTTGTGTACATGTGTGCCATGCTACATCTATGGAGGTCAGAGGACAGCTTGAGGGAGTTTTTTCTCTCCTTCCACCATGCGGGTCCTGGGGATTGAACTTGGGTCCTTGGGGTCATCAGGAAGCACCCTTACCTCTTGCTACATCTCACCTGCCAAGTATTTCTTACTTCTTGAAAGCCGCATCTGTCTATGAATAAGGAGTTCTCAGAATTTCTGGTGGAGATTTCTGCCTGTTTCTCTTCTTCCATAGATGAATGGTCTGATATTTGGTCTGCATGGAAGTTCTGGGAGCCTGAGAAGCAGCTGTCAGGGCAGAAGTGGCTGGGGTTGGTTGCACAAGGTGCTCTGGAAAGCCTAGCAGCCCTTTTGCCCCCATTGTGGGCTGGATGGGTGTGGAGGATGGTTACCTTTTCATGGTAAACTTTCACTGTTTACAGGCCACGTGTATTTGTTCCTTTTCTCATTGTCACAAATGCAAAGCAAGGAGGGGTTTATTTGGGTTCACAAATTACGAGAATGACAGATAAGTGACAACGACCGGGATGTGAGGCAGCTTGTAACTATGACATTGGTCAGAAGGTAGAGGGCCATGACACATTCTAATTCCCAGCTATGTCCACTTTTGTGTTCAGTCTGGGACCCCAGCCCATGGGACAGAGTGTGGGTCTTTCCCCCTGCAACCCAATCTAGGAATCCCCTCATAGACCTGCCTAGAGTGTTGCCACCTAGGTGATAGAAGATTCTCTCAAGTGGGTTGTCAGTATTAGCCATCACGCTGCCAGGTCAGCAAAGATGCTAATGATTCTGGAGCTCTGCAGAAGAGTAAGCTGCGCATAACTTCCTCCATCACAGCAACCTGCCCTAGGCATTGGTCCCCAGTCCTCAGAGCACACCGTGTGTGTGCTAAGACAGCATACATGTGCTCCTGCTGCACCTAGGAAGGGTCCAGGCAGAAGTTTCACTTCAGTGTTTTCTTAAAACAGGCCTGGGATGTGAAGCCCTCACAACAGCTTTCTGGTTTCCTCCTAGCAGAAGTTGGGGGGTCTGAGTGGAGAGGGCAGGACATGCAAATGTGTTGGGGCAGTTGCAGCAGCAGCAGTCTCTCCTTCCCAGGAAATACCTGCATGCTAACTTCGAAGCTTAGTTCAGTTTCTGCATTTTAGTTTTTCACCACACAGACTCAATATGGCAAAGAGGGCCTAGAGTGAGTTCAGTGATGCATGAGTTCAGTGCTAAGACTTGACTGACACCTGCAGAGTGTGTGTGTATATGTGTGTGTGTGTGTGTGTGTGTGTTTGTGTGTGTGTGTGTTGTGCTGGGTTCAGGGTTTTTTGTTCTGTTTTGTTTTTAACCCATCTCTTTGAAAGGCAGAGAAAGCTAAAATTAAGAAAGCTTTTAGGTGGAATTTATCTGACCGTGTTTGGTGGTGACCTCAGAGAGGAAGCAGGCAGGTCGGAGCAGTCTCCGCCCAGGGCAGCAGAGGTCAGGCCTGTAAGGGGAGGGCAGATGCATGTTTGCCTTCCTGGTCTGTGTGTCTGAGGGCCCCAGTAACACCCCTCGTTCTTCCAGCTTCATGACTCAAATCTCAGATGCAGATACCTCATCGAAAACCTGTGGTCTGGGTTGTAGGAAAGCCAGACTTTATCAGATTTTTAGGTTAATTTATTTTGTGCTTTATGTGTTACCCCCAAGCTCCAAAAGGTTATAAGGCATGCATTCATAATCACACAAATGAACATTGATTTAATTGCACAAATATGTAACTATTTACATCCAGTGGGATAGATATAGATAAGAAACAGCCTGTGGGCTGGTGAGAAGCTCAGTGGGTAATGGCATCTGCTGGGCCTGATTGCTTGAGTTCTGTTCCCTCACAGCGGAAAGAAAGAGCTGATTCCTGGAGTCTTTCTGTGACCTTTACACATGTACCATGGCATATGGGAGCATGTATATTATTCTCTCTCTCTCTCTCTCTCTCTCTCTCTCTCTCTCTCTCTCTCTCTCACACACACACACACACACACAGAGTAAATAAAAAATATAAAAACAGATATCCTTATGTCAATTTGGGTGAGGTTTTGTTGCCAAATTATCTTGATTCAAATTTTCACAAAAAGAAAAAATCTTTAGGTTTTTTTGGCCTTCAGGAAGCATGCGTATGTAGCTCAGGCTAACCTTGAACTCCTAATCTTCCTGCCTCTACCTCCCGAGTGCTGGGACTGCTGGTACACAGTGGCATACTTGTGTTCCAAAGTGAGCTCTGACACTTGACCTTCATATTTATGTGCAAGCTGTCCTCAGCATTGTCGCCTTCCGCTGTGCAAATGCCCATGCCCATTCTGCTCTGTCCTCGGGCCTCTGTTCAGGAAAGGGCTCTTCCATGGCTTCTCAGGCTGGAGGTCTCCACACTATGCTGAACTTTCCTCTTCTTTACCTTCCACACAACCCCTCAGCCAATCCTTCAGCAAATATGCACACTCTGCGGCTCCCATCTCTTCCGCCACTTCCCGACCAGCACTTGCTCTTGCTTGGGTTATGGTCAGGACTACCAGCGTGGCCACCTGGCTGCCAAAGGCTTGCTCTCCTTCTTACCACACAGCGGGGAGACAAGTTATTTTAAAGCGGGAGTCACAGCATGCCGTAGCTCCACACACACTCAGCTCTGGCTCTCCATTGCACACACCCTCTTTTACCCCAGTCTCCGCTGTTCCCTGTACACACATGAGGCCGCGTCTTCACCCGCCTGTGGGCCTTTGCACATGCCCCTTGTTCTCCCCAAGAAGTACATGGGCTGACTATTTTCAGTAATCAGGAAGGCTTTCCTCTGTGACCTTGGTAATTATCTGTCTCCTATCTCAAACTGTGAACTTGCCTTTTTGCAAACAGAGCTGAACATACTGGAAGTGCCAACCAACTAAAGGTTCAGCACCGACACTGGGCATTGGTTACTATGAGGCTCGACTTAAAGTTTGAAATTTTTATTTTCCTTGGATGTCTTCGAAAGGTTGAGAACGTCCTTTAGGCTTGGGAAGTGGCCCTCCTCCCCTTGGTTTGCTGGCAATGGTGCGCGGCCCTAAGTTGTCCTGAAAGCCTGGATGCGACCTCTCTCCGTTCTTCTCAGTGCTCTCAGGCACAGTTCATGGAAGTAGCAGTCTGAGCTGTGTTGGTCCAGGTAGCCAGTGGAAATCCGAGAGCTAGCTTAGAGATAGCCCTGGAGAAGCACCCTGACAAGCAGAGCTTGGACATGCAAACCTCGGAACCCATTTACTTTGTCTCTGTAACTATTTTTCCCTTTAGCTGACTTGGTGTGAGCTTTAGAGAAGGAAGGGCAAGCTGTGCATCTAGCTGCATTCACCCGTTCATCTGAAAGGGCCCCAGCCTTCAGAACTGTGCAGCCAAGAGGATCTGGCTGGATAATGAGAGTTGTTCACCATCAGAAAACAGATAGTCCCCGCTTTCATATATAATTTGTACCTGAAACTGTATGAGATCACTTGGTTATAGAGAAAGCCAGCTGAGCACGCAAACATGTCATTATGGGTAAAGACAGGTTCCGTCTCAGAGAATGGAAAACTCTGCCACGCTTCTTATAGACATCATCCCACTGTTTTCACGTAAACGTAAAAACGTTTATAACTTTCCTGCTATCGTATAACAGACGCAAGTGATGGATATCTGACTGCGGGTAAAGTGCCATTGGTTTTGCCTTGCCTAATAAATTCTACTTTAATTTACCACATGGAAGTCTGAGACCTGCGCTTGGTTTTCTTGGAGCCTTTTCCATGTTGAGCATCCAAGGCAGATAAGAAGGAAGTATTCCAAAGGATAGTTGTAGAAGTAATAACAGCAGCTTGACTGCCACCTGAGGAGGGCTGTATGGCCCTTCATAACAGGACATTTGTTCATCATCAGATCAGTGAGGATTGCGGGCTACGATAGTGTGTTACGTGAAAGGTATAAAATATGAAACAAGTAGCTACATCACCCCCACTTCCATGCCCCCCTAATGCATGCACTCATGTACACGCATGCACACACACACACACACACACACACACACACAAATGGAACAGCCTCACCTTACAGAGAAGGGCATGCAGATCAAAAGTTAAGTTTAGTTCACTTCTCTTTTTGCTGGTTTTTTAAATTGTTATTATTGGTTTTGTTTTTATTTTTGTTTCCAAGACAAGGTTTTTCAGTGTAGCTTTGGAGCCTGTCCTGGAACTAGCTCCATAGACCAGGCGGGCCTCGAACTCACAGAGATCCGCCTGACTCTCCCTCCCAAGTGCTGGGATTAAAGGCATGCTCCACTACCATCCGATTTAGCTCACTTCTTAAAGACATATTTTTGTACATGTATATGTTTGTGTCATATTTATCTGGTGCCTACAGAAGAGGACGTCAGATCCCCTAGAACTGGAGTTACAGGTGGTTGTGAGCCACACAAGGTGGGTGCTGGGAACCAGATGTGGGTTTTTTCCTTGGTTTGTCTAGGCCGTGTCCAGCTGAGGAGCGCACTGGCCTCTCTCCCACTGGTTAGGAATGAGCAGCGCTCTTACCACTGACCTGAAAATTAAAGTTTTTTGGAGATGTGCAATTTAAAGTCATGCCCCATTTTTAACTTGTATCCCCAAATTAAAGTTAAGAAAGCTGAGATTCTGGTTGTTGATTCCCAAACAGTTTGCTTACAGCCTGCCGTATTATTAACCTCCTTGTGCCTGCCTTTCCTTGTTTGTGAATAAGGGGATTTATTGGCATAATATTCTTAAAAGAATAGTGCACTTACGTTTAATCATGAAGTGTGGTAGAAACTAGGAGAAAGGTAGAATGTTTAAAAACTATTCATATACACACACAAATCATACCTCACCCCCTTTTCCACAGGTCCTTTTTAAAAATTGTGATTATAAATATATCCCTCACACACCAGTCTTCACAAGATTGGACCAGAGGGCACGTATTCCTTTATAAGCTAATTTTAACATTTAATACCACACTGTGAATAGTTTTCCATGTTATTAAATGTAATCTTAAATATTTTTGCATGGTGTGTAATGATTTGAATAGTCTGCCATTTATTTGGGTAGTAAGCGATTAACTAAATCATCACTTTCTAATTTGATGTCCTTAAAACTGCTGTCATGATCATCTTTTGCCCATGTGTAAAGGAGATAAAGTCCCCAAAGCGGAATCGCAAGGTCAAGGGAGAGTTGTTTTGTTTTGCTGTTGTTATGTAATGCCAAAGCCTTCTTTACACATGTACAGCTGTCTCCACTCCATGGGCACACTCTTACACGAGTGGCTCTGTCTCCCTCATTCTTACCAGCTCTGCATAATGTCACCTCAAGGTGACATGTTTTGGAAATTTCCATTTGAGGTTTTCTTGAAGCAACTGTGTCTGTTCCTTTGCCCACTCAAGATTCCATGTACACAAGAGAAATGGGGGGAGCGTGGAGGAATCTGTCACAGCCATGGGAGCAGAAAGAACCCCAGTACACTTATCCTGAAACTCTGGGTGAGGAGACAGCAGAGTGCCACCCAGTGGAGCGCACTGGAGGGACTGGGGAGCCTCAGTTCAAAGCAGTACAGATCAGTGTGTCTTAGCTTGTGGGTTGTGACCTCACAGGGGTCAGATATCCTACATATCAGATATTTACATTATGATTTATAGCAGCACTCAAATAACAGTTATGAAGTAGCAACTAGATAATTTTATGGTTGGAGGTCCCCCCAAGATGAGGTTCTGCATCCTAGCCTGGAGACAGCTTCTCCATGGTGTCCTGAAGGACTCCAGAATGGGAGAATGCTTACCCCAAGGGCAGGAGTGAAAACAAGAGCCTATGGATAGACCTAGCTGTAGAGATGTATGTTCCTTGGTCTCACTGCAGAAGGACCTAGAGCCAGGCTGACTCCTCGGGAGAAAAGTTGGAAGACCCTCTGTAAAAGAAATGGTAGAATAATTTGGGGGAGGGCTAGAAAAATGGTGTGGAAGTTTCCAGAAGAAACCATTTCTCTGCTACTCCATAGACTGTGCCTGAGAGCACCTGAGAGGAATGGAAAGAGATCACTTCCAAGCTTTCAGGACAACTTAGGGCCATGTACCATTGCCAATTAACCAAGGGGAGGAGGGCCACTTTGGAAGCTTAAAGGAGAGCATCCAGGCTTCCTGCTGCAAGGGAGGACTCCTCTGTCCAACTCTAAGGGCAGATGGGAATGGTACTAGAAAAAGAGAAGAGAGCCACAAAGAAGTAGGAAGTCATATGCAGAAACCCAATGTATTATTAGAAATAAGTTCAGTCACAGGATAATAAGATAAAGTCAAGGAAATCTAGACTATGAAATTAAAAACCTATTTGCATGATCACACACCTAAGGATCAATTTCACTGGCCCAACATCCAAGTAACAGGTGTTTCAGAAGAAGAATGAAAATGAAATAAAAGACTATGTCAAAGGATTAAAAAATAAATAGAAGAGTAGCTTCCACAAGTTCAGAGTGGCTTCCACAAGTTCAAGTTGCAGCACAGAGGCACAGTGATCAAAAAAAAAATATTTAAAAAGCCTTTCTGAGGCACATTCCTGTGAAATTTAACAACAGCGAGAACAGCAAGGATGAAAAAGGGTCCCAGACTTTCAGAAAGGAAGCCACGGCCGTGAGGCTGACATCAGAGTCTGTGTTGGCCATACTGATGTTAAAAGGAAGGTCTGATAGCTTATGGTTTTTTTAAACCTAGAATTCTATATCTAATCAAGCTCACTTGTGAGAGCAGGCATGCTGAGTCTTAGCACACTGGCGTCATACCCACTACTAATCAGCATTGCACCAAGAATACACTTTTTCGTAGCATAAATTCAGAACAAGAGAGAGTGGGTCCTGACAACAGAGACTCCACCCCAAGTCACTTACAGCACCAGAGCTGAGCACCAGCCTAGAGAGCCACTACGCCAGATGAGGGAGGGAACTCAGAAGGATCCTGGGAAACTTTGGGGATTATAAAAAAGCAACTGAATGGAAGCCGAAGACTCTGAGTTTGATGCTATGTTGTCCACTGAGTAGCATGGGAGTTACCACTTTTGTACATGGATAAGAGTATGAATATAGATATGAATATGTACCTATATAGGCAGTTTATAAGGCCTTTGTATATGAATGATATTAGTTTCCAGAGTTTAGAGCCACTGTATAACAAAGCATGGAACTTAACTGTGGCAGGAAAATGGAATGTCTGCCTGCATTGTCAGCCTTGAGTGTCCAACATTGGTATAAATTACAAAGGTGTGGGGACGGGGAGGACAGGGAGCGGGGAGCGCTGGAAGCACCGATGGTTTCTAGTTACAATGTGTAGGGCCAAGAGATAGCCTAGGGTTGATGTGATTAGAAATTGACATTTTAGGTAGTGTTTTCTAGTTATTGAGAAAGATAAAGGAGCACACGAGGTGTGTGTGTGTGTGTGTGTGTGTGTGTGTGTGTGTGTGTTGCTGAGGATCAAACTAACGACCCCATCTATGTGAGGTGAGTTTATACCACTGACCTCACTCAACTGCCTAAAAACTGAGAATTCTGACATGGAATGTTTAGTGGAAAGGGAATAAGGAAGGTGACTGCTGAACCAAGTTCTCATCTATCACAGCAGCAAGGCAAAGAAAATACCTGGAGAAGAAGCCAGGGAATTGAGGCATGTGTTATTTAAAGGCATGGCAGTGGCCATGAGAAAAACTTCAATAGGGATTGTTAAAAATCGGTCCCTCTTGGGAGTGATGGGGCGGAAGACTCACTTCTCATCTCAAGCAGGCAAGTAAGTTTTGATTTCTGAAAAACAAGCACACCATTATAGTCAGTTTGAGTCAAAATTTAGTTCAAAATAATGCGGAAATACATAGCTCAGGAGAAAGAACATGGCCGGTTTGGCAAAGAAAAGAAAAAAGACCTGACCCCTTTTAATTGGTTTCTTTGTGTTTTTGAACCAAGTCATTTCTAAGTGTTTCTGACTCTTAGATTTCAAGCTTCTTCGAGCTTTGCCAAACTGGTCTTTTTTCCTCAGACAATATGGTTCCAACAGTATGGGGCAAAGCAAAAATAAATCAGACTTGATATCCAGAATATGGTCACATAGGAATGTGCCCGGGGAGCACCAACTGCCGGGGGCACCGACTGACTGCTGTTGGGTAGCCTGCATCCTGTTTGTGCTCACTGATCTGCCTGGCTGCTTTGCTGTGGTTTCAAGTACTTTGAACTCAGGTTTTTAAAGAGGACAATGCAGGCTTTCATGGCTTCATTGTTGAGTCCAAAAAGTATCCCTATTTTTGTTAGCTACGAAGCCTGGGCTCAAGGGATAGCTCACAAGGAGATGAAGAAATCAAAGTAAGCGCCGCATAGTTTGGAACAGACAGTGCTGGGATTTGAACCCAGGCAGTCTGGTGTCAGTGTCTATATACTCCATCGCTGGTCAAATGTGAGAAGCGGGAAAATGAAGTAAGCATACAGCTAAATGTGTGCTGCCCCGAGGCTCATTTACCTCATCTATGTACTGTCCATCCTCCTTTCCTGCTTCCTCCCTTTCTCCCTGTGTCTCCTCTCTGTTTCCCGACATTCTCTGTGCCTGGACATTCTGCCTAGCTATGGGCCGTTAAGCTTTTTTTTTTAAACCAGTCAGAGGGGCACTTCTTCACAGTGTACAAAAAGATTATTCCCAACAAAATGCAAGATAATAGCAAGGAGCTTTTCACTTCAGAATGACCAGGGTCAAGACTTACATTTCCTGCTGTTTGTTCTGTTTGTGCCCACACCACCTTCTGTTAGGGCATACGGCTGTGTTTTGACATTTTCTTCCAAGATGGAAATGCTATCCATCCTGCTTTCCTGCTTCTTCTGTGTCTCCTGTGTCTCTCCCCCTTTCCCCAGAATTCTCCGTGCATGGAAAGCCTGCCTAGCTACGGGCAGTACCTTGACGGTGTCCGTCCTCGCACATGCCCCCTCTTAGGCTTGGCTCATCGTCAAATGTTTGCTGGTCTTGGACAGCCTTTTCAGTACACATAGACTTATTTGTTTTGCGCCACCTCTGTCACCAGAAGAAGCTGCTAGCTCTCTCTGAGCCACTGGAAAGAGGAAGCAGCAGATTTGAACTTGTGTTTACTGCATTTGTGGTATATCGAGAGCTAAGATGTGTTGTGCAGGTTTCTGCTCTAGATGTGAGATTCACAAGGGTGGGCTGCTTTTCAGTTGTTTTCCCGTGACCTTGCTGTTAATGATGGGAAAGGGTAACTTACTAAGATGTGTCCAATAGTGAAAGCCAACTCAGCCAACATACTTAAAGGGACATTTTATTTTGTGAAAAGTTGCTGACTTAAAACTATATAATAAATGATCCTGAATGGAAATTTAAAAACAAAAGGGTTAGGAATGGAGAAGAAGACCCAATTCTGGTCTCCATATCCTGTGGTGTCCATCTCGTGAGGAGACTACCACTTCTTGTTGACCAAATGTCTTGCTAGTGGGTGGGAAGATGTCTCAGTGGGTGAAGCTCTTGCCTCATAAGTGTGAGACCCTGAATTCAGATCCCATAATCCATATGAAGCCAGGAAAGGTCGTATGTTCTTTAATCCCATTGCTCCTACAGTGAGATCAGAGACAGAGCTTGGAAAATCCAAGGAAGCTTGTGGGCTAGTTAGCCTGGTGTATGCTACAGCAAGCACCAAGAGACCCTATCTTAAGCAAAGTAGATGCCAGGGACCAACATCCAAGGATGTGCTCTCCTCTCCATGTGTGTTTTAAACATGTGTGTTCCTATACTCAAACACTCACAGATACAAAAGAATCAAAAATAAATTCAAATAACTTACAAAAACCTTGAAAGCAAGTGTTCCTCTAGAAAGGCGCTATATCTGGAGTGTGTGTGTCCACCCACACACCAACGCCCATGTTTTGCACGACAGTTTAGCATCTTGTCGTTCCCACTTCTGAATCTCAGATACCACCCAACACATTTAGATCCTTTTCTTACTTGTAGAGTGATGTATCAAATGGTGTTTGTTTGCTTATTTATTTATTTAGCTTTTTCAGTGCATTTAGGTCATTTGGGTCCCCACTAACCACTACAGAGTGTTTGGAAAAGTCATCTCATTTTGTCTGTGAGAAAATGGAGATCCACACTTAGAGAAAGAGGGTTAAAGAATTCGGTAGACTCTTAAAGCTACATGTTGGATGTGTTTTTCTTGCTATTATTGTATTTTGATCCCAGACGACAGGAGAGGGTGGCTCAGCTGTGTGCCTGCAAGTGTGTTCGCATGTGTGGGTGGTGTGTGAATGTATGCACCCACGCGGGTAGGTGTACATTATGTTGTGTGACAGATGTGCTCGTGAAAAACTCTCAATGAGTCTTTTTATTTTTAAAAATGAAACATGAAAATTTAAATGCTCTGGGGGTGGAAAGATGGTTTTTTTTATTTAAAGGAAGCTTGTGGAGGAACCCTTATGGGAAGTAAGACTTTTTTTTTTCCTTTCTAAAGAGCAACTTCATTGAGAATCAACTCTCAGACAGCTAAAGGCGGCCATTTTGAGTGCATAGCTTGATGCGTTTCCTCAAACATATGTACTCACCCCGTCATCACCACATTTAAGATGGAGAAAATGTCCATCTTCCCAAAGACTCTTCTACGTCTCTTGGCAATCATTGGTCACCTCTGCCTCCAGGATGTAGTCACCCTTGTGGTTCTTGTCACTGTAAGTTAGTGTTGCCTGTTTCAGGACCTTATATAAATGGAACCATATGGTGTTTGGTGTCTTTGGCATGGCATATGAGTATTACTAATCTATTCATTTTTATTGCTAAGCAAACTTCCATTGTGTGGATGTTGTGCTGGTTGCTTATCCTCATACTGCCGGTGAGTGTGGAGTTGCTTCCAGTTTGAGGCTCCTAGGGAGTGGGACTGCTAGGGACGTTTGTGTACAGATTCATGTCTTCAAAACAAGTCACCTCCATCACCCACCTGTGCAGCCCCAGCGTCTGTGAATGTTGAAGTAACTTAATAGGACATGCTTTTGTAGAGACAACACATGCAAATGTCTGTTGGTTCTAAGGCTGTAGCTCAAGTGAAGAGCACTTGTCCAGCACGCATGAGTTCAATCCCCAGCACTGTACAAACAAAGGCTGCTTAGTGAGACTCTGCCCTGCAGGGATGCACACACAAGCCTGCACAGCATCTGTGTGTGGGAACAGGGTGGGCGAGTGCACTCGTGTGCACATATGGAAGCCAGACGAGGATGCCACGTGTCTCCTCTTATCATCCTTCATTTTAATTTTGAAGTAGGGTCTCTCACTGAACCGAAAGCTTGTGGATTTGGTTAGGCTAGTTGACCCATGACTCCATGGATTTGCCCGCCTCTGTCCTCCCTTGCTGGAGTCATAGGCGTGAGTGGCTATGCTCAGCGTTTTCATGTGGTCCTGGGGATTTGAACCTAGGTTCTCTTGCTTTCATCACAAATACTATTACCCACTGAACCACCTCCTGCCCCCTGTGTAATATCTTTACACTACAGTGAGAGTCATTTGAGGGGAAAAAAAAACCCTCCCCATTATTTTATGGAAGCGGTTGCTATGGTTGCCCATTATCAGAGTGGAACCATGAAAAACATTCATTACGTGGATCCCACAGCCTCTTGACCAGTGAGTGTGTGCTGTCGGTGGAATGGATAGCAGTTTCCTCCCCTGATGAAGAGCCACAATGTGTTAGCTGCTGCAGCATTGCCCTTGCAGTGCCTTGGTGACTTCAATTTTTATGTTTGAATTTTTTTCAATATCATAGTATTTGTATACAAAGCACTAGGGTCAAACTCACACCCCTACTCGCCTTCCCTCTCTTGCCGTGACTTGGTGCTTTGAACTTTTTATGAGATTCTGGCTCCAGAATGGTCCTTCTCAGCCTTGTGTCTCCCATGCCAGGAAGCCCTGAGGCTGTGTTGTACCTAAGTGTGGGAGAGTGGCCCAAACTGAAGGCTACAGACTTGGGTACTGAGTCTTCCTTTTATTTTCTCTCTCACTTTTTCTGGTATTTGTTAGGCAAGCCTTTTACCACTGTGTTAGATCTTTTGTACTTTAGTGTGTATCTGTTGTATTTGTGTATGCGAGCACATACATGTACGTGCGGAGCAGTGAGAGGCTGATGCTATGTGTAACCTTCCTCTATCATTTCCCCCCTAACTTGTTGAGATGCACCTCTCCCTCGACTTGGAGGGACTGCCAATTGACCCGGTAGTCAGTCAGTAAGCTCCAGATATCCTCCTGTCTTTACAGCCTCTAGCAGTGGGATTGCACTGTGTATCCCCACACCCGGCTCTTCCATGGATGCTGGGGATCTGAACTCACGCCCTTGTGCTTAGGCAGCTGGCATCTCAGTGACTGAGCCATCTTCCCATTTTCTTCTTTTGATTTGGAGTCAGGGTCCTACAAAGTTGCCAGAGCAGGCCTTAACCCAGTTGTGGCCTAGGCAGGTTTTGGATTTATGGACCTCCTGCCTCGGTCTCCTAAGTGGCTGAGATTACAGACCTGGGCTACTATGTTCAGCTTCCTTTCCGGATGGTTCTTCTACCTCCTACATCTTCCCCAACCTTTCCCAAGGAAGGAAGAAAGAGAAACAAAACATCTAATTACTTGAGTCCCGGTAGGTGGACCCAAGCCAGTGCAAACCTCTCTCCCTGTCTATTCTTCCCTCCAAGCTTGGTGCCTGTGGATGGTGAGAAACAGGAAGTGAAAGTAGGTGGCCTGAGCCCAGTCTGGGGGAAGTTTATCTAGAGGTCTCAGGTGAAAGTTGGCTTGTGGTTAGGAGGAAGTTTGACTGAATTTCAGACCGCCTAACTCTTGAAATCCTCAATCCACTAGACACAGGCATAGATACCTGTGGTCACTGAAGCCTGAAATATACTTTATAGGTAAGGAGGTTGTTGATCACTCCCTGGTAGAGTTGTGATTATTCCAAACTACTTCTTCCAGCATTTCTGATGGGGGTATGGGGGTGCTGGAAGGGTCGTAGGCCTGAGAGTAAGGAGCTGAGAGTGGCTAGCTCTTTTGAGTCATCTATAATACTCAGTTAGTTGTAGGGCTGTAGTCCTAGAGACAAGGGATACATGATGACCTTGACGTCACGAAGCAGATGTGCCCTCATTGGCATACTGTGGCGACGCTGGCTACCCCTCTTTATAACCTCAGCTTTAAAACTGTTTGTTTATTTGAACTGCTAGGGTTTGAAACCAGGACCTTGTGAATCTAAGCAAACACTCTCCTGCTGAGATTTTCTTATTATGTTTCCCAGGGTTGCCTTGAACTCATAACCTTCTTGTCTCTACTTTGGGAGTATTAAGATTACAGATACGTGCTACCATCTCGTGTTCTTATTCATAGACCAATGCATTACCTGTTACCTTACAGGTAAATTATGAGGAGTAAATAAAAATCAACCCATGAAGGGCATTAGAGAAGGTCAGCCAGAAGCCTATGTGACTCTTTGTTTTTGACACCCTGCTGCTGCAGAGGTTTCTGGGTGGTTTGTTCTGTCTCTGTGGCATTTTCCTTCACTGGAATGAATGGAATGAGGATCTACAAGGAATCCCTCTGCCTTAGGAAGGTTGGGTCTGGGAAGCCAGTGGCCACTGAAAAGGATCAGACCAACATTGGCTGGGAGGAGAATACCCTGGACAGGTATCAGTGAGGCCTCTCTGGGGTAGCAGAAAGCTCGAGTCTGATCTCAGAGTGGAGGCAGAATCAATTCCTTCCGTGATGAGGTAGTTTTGGGTGGGCACCGCGGTGAAGCTCACTGTCATCCCCTTTTCTGTCTGGGAACTGAGACTGTCATTGACTTGGTAAGGGTGTCAGTAAGCCGAGGCATGTGAAGGCATCTGAAGCCAAGTCAATGCCCAGGAAACCTGTGACATTCCTTCTCCCTATCTGTCATGGCACCATGGACCTTTTGCCTGTCCCCAGGTTGGGAACAAGACTTAACCTTTTTTGATAGTCACAGTAGCACTAAAAAGTTATTTGATATCTTATAATAATATATAATAATATCAAGGAACACAAAAGGTCTTCTGTGTATATGAGGGGATTTGTAAGAGTAGAAAGAATTTTGGATTATAAAAAAGGGACTTGAAGACTGTGTGTGTGTGTGTGTGTGTGTGTGTGATGTGTATACACATTGTACTCATGTGTAACATAACACTAATATAGAGAGGGACTAGAGGAAAACTTGTGGCGTTGGTTCTTTCCTTCCACCATCTGGGACTGAACCTTAGATCATCAGACTTAGTGGCAAGCCCCTCTACCCAATGAGCCATCTTGTAGACCCTATTTGTTTCAGGGCATCCAGTCCTGGTCGATTTTCTTTTCCACACATTGAATATTTTCTGAGTGCCAAATGCTTTGCATTTCTGTCTCATGGAATTTCCATGACAACCCATTTTACAGATGAAGCCAAGGCTTATGGAGAGGAAATAATTGCCTGAGGTCACTCAGCGGGTAAGAGACAAAACTGGGATTCAGCCCTGGTATGAAGCCAAGGACTGTGGTCATCTCCCCCACTGTCTCCTTGGCTTCTGGCCCTGGCTAGTGGGGAAGCCAATGGTGATTTAGCTTGAGGGAAGATCACAGTCCAAGAGAAAGGGAAAGTAGCTAGGAAGTGTGTCAAGGAGATGCAAGAAGTCTAGAAAGGATTTTATGAATAGGGCTACAGCTGGAGCAAGTGGAATGAGTCCGCATTGCAGGTGGGGTTCAGAGCTGACCTGGGAATGGCTGGAGGGAGGGGTGGGGTCTGCTCCTAAGTTGTTCCAGCTGCCTGGCACTGGTACTGATGCCCTCTGAGACTGCAAAGTTGCAGGCCTGGGAGCTCACATTGCTTCCTTATCTGGGTTGTGCAACCATGGGCAGAAACTGTGATGAAATAAACTTGGCTGTGAAGCTAGACCACTTTCTACCACGCTTTGTACTCAGCCACCCTTCCAGTCACCGGCACTGAAGTCCCGCCACCCTGGATGGAATCTCAAAGCCTCCTCGTTTGGCTGACTGGGGCTTGGCCAGAGCTCTGCAGCCATCTGCTCACCCTGCAAAGCTCTTTGTTGCTTTTGGCAAGTTTAATGGCTTAATTTCTATTTTTTGGTCGGGAAATGCAGTTCCCTAGCATCAAGGGAGCAGAGGGTGCTAAAATGGTTTCTGATAGCTATCTTGAATGGTAATATCCTAATACATTTTACTGTCGATGACCTGTCCTCCCCGCTACGATCCTCACTCCCCTTTTGCAGAGATAGGCTCGGTGCCCGCCTTTGGATAGGCCTCGCTGCCCATCTCATTCCTTCCCTCTCCTCCTCCCTGCCTTACACAGATAGCATTGTGCTTCACCAATACAGTCTGTAGCCGTGGGAAACCTCTGACTTGGAGGATATGAGAAAGTGTTTCATTTTGTTTGGGGGTTTGCAGAGATGATCTAATCTCCAAAAGGCATACATTATTTGAATTCCATGCTCGAGGGGCAAAAGGGCTCCTGATCGTTTTGAACTTTGGCAGGGATAGAATTCTGGTTTAGCGCTGTTCAGCAGCGCCAGTGGCTGGTTTTCCTGTTTGTAATTCCATGCTAGGGATGGGGTTTGTTTATGGTGGGGTCATACTCGTGCTTGAGAGCTCCGGGAAGCTTTGTTCTCTTCACACATTTGAAATGACGAACTCAGGAGGTGGAATTGCACGAGAAAGCATCCCGTGAGATCCCCGGTTGGGTATTTGGTTCTCATCTGGAGCCAAGGCTCAGACGAGTGGATCCTGTGGTCTCCCTGGATGTGACACAAATCTGCTCACTGCCCTCCTTCACTCTCTGACCAGAGTGCCTGAACTTCCTGCAGTCGCCTCACCAGTGGGAGAGAGCTCACTTGACGAGCACAAAGTTAGCATTCTCAGGGCTAAGTCCAGCAGTGCAACACAGCTCCGGGGTGGCTCTAGAAACTGTGACTCTGGAAAGGGTAGGGGCGACCTGGAGAGGACATCTGTTCAGCTTGAGTGTCTTTACCTTGCACAGGTGCTCACAGATGGTTGTTGTGTGGCCACCTCAGCTTCCCTCTCTGAGTCTTGTGTAATTGCTGCTTCGGTGCAAGTCACAAGTCTCTGCTTCTCCCTGGGCATGAACACTTTAAGGAGTGATGGACACAGATATGCTTTAGAATCCAGAGCCTTTTCCCACCTCCCCAAATGGGTATTGGGTGTTTTCTGGCCAAGAGAACGTGAGCCAAGGTTGGGAGTGTGGCACGAAAGAGAACGACATGGATACTGTGCGTCAGTTTAATAAAAAACTGATTAGGACGTGTCTGGTGTGCTGTGGGAACCCAGAGGAGGGAGGAATGCAGCCTGATGGGAGTATCTGGAAAAGCTTCAGAGAGGAGGCATAAATTGCCCTTGACCCTGAAGGAGCAGGAGACGTTCACCACACTGCCTCTTCCTAAGAATTCCTCGCTAAGCATCTGCTTGCTCTTTGCTGGGGACAGTGGAAAAATTACAGGAAGGGATGGTGGTTCCTGTTCTTAAGAAACGCACAGCTTGTTGGAGCGCGAGCCTGGCACTGCTGAGTCCATTGGAACTCTGTGTATACAGATGGACAGTGGGGGTGGGAGGTTTCACCGTGTGGACATAGAGAGCCAAGGCTTCCAGAGTTACTACTCTCTCACACACAAAGCACACTTTCTACAAAGAGAGTTCCTGCTTTGCAAAGATGTCTTAAGAGATCCAGTCCTCTGATTTCCTTCCCACTGCCTGGTTCTGTGTAGCGGGAGTTAGTTGAGTTCGAGTAGGGGAGGGAGCAAATTGGGCATAAAAGGAGAAGCCCTTGGTAAGCAGTTAGATGGACTGGCTCTCTCTTTACAGCCCGCCAGAATCTGTGGGTCACAGAACACCCGTGTAGCCAGCACAGAACCAAAGCATGAGGGACTCAGGGTAGAGTGGAGTGGACTTTCTGTGCCTTTGCTTTTGTTGTTTCTTCTCTGACTGCTCGTGGTTGCTCTGGGGATCCAGTTGCTCATTGTTTATTTTCTCCCTCTTATTAGCTGAGCTCATCACTGTTCTGGTTTTTAACATCACAATGAGATTTGAATCACTGAGAACAGGAGTGACGTCTTATGGGTCTCTGGTTTTCCTGAGAAGCAGTCCTATCGAATGAAGGACACACGTTCCTTTGGGTGATCTTGGCATCAAATCTCAGCACTGACACTTAGCCTGGACCTTTGAGCAGTTTCCTTATCTGTAAAAGGCAATAATAACACAAGGCCTTCCAACCTTCATGCAGTTGACCTGGTAGGCTGGGTGATCCTTAGCTGTGGGGATTGCCTTATATGCCTGACTTCCCTGGCATCTCTACCCTTTAGGTACCAGTTATAGCTTTCTCTCTGCGAGTCATGACCGTCAGCGTCTAGACAGCCATGCCTCTAGAAAGCCATTAAGGATCCATTGTAAAACAAGGTCCTTCCCAGTTGAAGACCCCTGATTGATGCTGCCTTTTGGGGGTGCTCCAGACTTCCTGGTACAACACAGTAGATGTTCCCTCAGCGCTGGAGCTCACGCCTAACTCGCCTCGCTCTTGACACAGTGTGGCCTGCTGAGTGCATGGAGCTGCTCCTCTGGCTACAACAGTCCCGGGTGGAAATGTGGACCCTTGAGCTGCCCGCACGAGTACTAACAGACCGGCTCTCGTTTTCTTCCTTGCAGATCGATCTGGAGCCAGAAGGAAAGGTGTACGTGATCATCGATCTCTCAGGGTCATCAGGCGAAGGTAGGAGAGCATGACCTCTGAGCCTCGTCCTGCTGTGCTGAGCCCTGGTCTTCTGGGTCTCCCCATTCCTGTCATGGCCAGGACATTAGCACAGTGACATTTAATTAGTTGGTGTGCTGTAGCAGGGGAAGGTTCTTCTGAAGATGCTGTGCCCATGTACCAAGAGGAGCCAGCCATCTGTTAGTGGTGGAGCAGAAGGAGGTTTCGGACTTGCCGAGAGACCAGCAACACAGGCGTTTCCAAATGCTGTGTGCAGGGCAGATGCCAGAGGAGCGCACCCTCTCCCAGGAGGCTTCTGTGGGGTTTGTGTTGTGTATGGTGAAAAGGAAGTAAAACCAGTTGGTTTAACGGTGTTCAGAAACGAAACAAAGAGGGTGGCAGACTTTAGAGTCTTACATGTTTGCATCATCTGCAGATTCATTTTACTGGTTACTTACTCAAAAGGCAAATCAAGCTGATGAGATGAGACAACATGCAGGTTTTCTCTTTATATTTTTCTTCTTTCTGCATCCTCTTCTCTTGCCTCGGCCTACCCTTGTTCACGTAGTATCTCTTAAGTTCAGCATTGTATGTGTGGGGAAGACTGAACACCCATGGTACAAGGAAAGGCTAGAAAATAAGCCTTGTGCAGGGCGATTATGGCCACCTTGGGCACTAGACGGGGTCGTGAGTAAACAGAACCGAAATGCATTGACTGACCTCGTCTTTCCTCTTTCTCTTTCTGCGGTCAGGGAGACACAACAGTTAATATTAGTGGCATGGAAGAGAGACTGGAAGACAGGATCTGCTTCCCCTTAGAGATGAGGGAAAGAAGTGGTGTTTGGAGTCTGTGTCCCCAGTTGGAAGGCGGACATTCTTGTCCTTCACCTCTCCCAGCTAGGAAACGTGGCCATTTCACAGACTCACACAGATTATAAGCACAAGATCGCAATCACACACACACACACACAATCTCTAGGTAATGGCTGTGATGGGAGGAAGCTGATGTAAGTAAGACCAAAGGCGCTAGGTCAGGGGTTCTCAACCTGTGAGTTGCAACCACTTTGGGGTCACAAATCAGCTATGTACATTATGGTTCATAACAGTAGCAAAATTACAGTTATGAAGTAGTAGTGAAATAATTTTATGGTTGGGGGTCACCACACATGAGGGACTGTATTAAAGGGTCTCAGCCTCAGGAAGGTTGAGAACCACTGCTCTAGGCAAATGATAGTTGATAGGGGCCCCTGATCACTTTCATCTGGCTTGTCCCTCGTCAGTCTCAGCAGGTGCTCAGAAGATTTCCATAACCACGGGCATATGGGGACCACACTGGAGTTGGGTCCTCTTATAATAGTTTTTGATGATTTGGCATAGGTTAAAAGCTTTCCTCGTCCTTTCAAACTGGGTATCTTACGTATTCTGCCCTTCATTGCAATTATCCTTGGTACGCCCAGCTTCCCTTCTCTGTTCAGCCCTGCACAGCCAGAAATAGAATATGCCATTGAAGACTTGAGGATTTGACAACATGTAGTATGAAATATTTAAACCTACAAAAATAAGGTGAAATAAAGCAATCAGGTTCAGACAAAGCAATCTATCCTGGCCCAGGTGGTGAATGCCTGAGGGCTCCCTTACTCTGGAAGCTGAGACAGAAAGATGCCCTGAGTCCAAGAGGCATGCACATCCAGGCCAGCCTGAAAAATAATGAAGCAGACACAGAGTGAGGCTTACAGTTAGCTGCCTTAAAAGATGGTTAGCATGGTATGCAAGCCCAGCTTATCAGACTTGAGAGTTTACAATAACGTCCTGATTGTAGATGTTGGAAAAATGTTTGATAAACAAAAATCAATTCCTTTTTTCCTGTTCTTTCCCCAACCTTAATTAAACATGCATTTCCTGCGCCAAGATGCTGGGCAACCAATGGCAGGCTTGAACTATTTTTTTTTCTTCTCGAAAAGATTAATGGCTTGCAAAATTATAAACAGCATACTTTTTTTTACATTAGAGAGAATGGAAATGGACAATGAATGAATAAATAAATCAGAAGCAATTGATTTTTTTCTGCTTCTACGCTTTATTGCATGCGAATAACCGAAGCAATTTTCATTGGGTTATATTCCAACTCTATTTTTTTAAATCTCTTTCATCTAAAGAAAATAGAGTTTACTTTAGAAACGCTGACACATGCCAGGGTCTGTAAAGTACTAGCATGTGTTGCTGTAAAGTCAAGAGGGCTCTCTTTTCCCTTTGCTGGTCTAGACATGGGATTCCCTTCTGTGAGTGGCGGGCAGAGGCTCCAGAGGCCTGTGCTAGCTCCATTTGTACCATATCTATCTCTTCCTCTAGTCCTGTGCCCAGCCTGAGAGGGCTCTCAGTCTGGAGGTGGTTTTGTCTATGTAAGGGTTTGGAAGGTGAAAGAAAGACTTGGAGAGGGATAAACCATGACTAGAACTCACAGAGAATCAAACTACTCAATTACACTACAAACTGTGGATTCTCCTCACAGGTCCTCGTCCACTGTCTTTCTTGGGTGCAAATTCTAGTTGTGTTCTATGGAATGGTGAACTGAGGGGGTCACTACTCTATTACTCTACCACCGACATCGCTTCAGCAACCCTGTCTCCATGCTCCGCCTCCATCAATGGGAAGAACAGATTCATAGATGCCGTGCACATGTTACAACACATGCAAATTCCAGAGAGTGCATAGCAAGGTGTGGGGGTGTCCGTGTGAATACACCCCCATCTTCTAGGGTGTTCCAACGGTTCTTTTTCTTGCTAACATGCTGTTAGGAAGCTTGGGTGTTTACATCCGCTGCAGCAGAATCTAATGTGATTTCTAACCATCTAATAAAATTCCATCACTTGCACATCCTGTGCTGGTCACCGTAATGGGATTTGACTAGTGTGTGCTTTGGCTAAACTGGGGAACTTGACCCAAGACATAAGGGGGTCATGCCAGACGACACTGAAGGTCATTTCCGGTCATATGATGTTATTCTTCTGTGTAATTTGAATAGACATCTGTGTCAGAGCTCATGGCTGACGGGTGGGTACTATCTGCAGCTGATAGAAGGGGCATGCCTTGTCATAGATGTCTCACTGATATCACACAACATTCTTGTGTGAGCCCCAGTCTGAGATGTTCCTTACTCTGGCTTTCATCATGAATAGCAACCGTTTGGCTCCCTGGTAAACCTGGCGCTACTGGCTCACCACGTAATTAGGTCAAGGCATAATCAACTCAGGTAACAGAAGTATAGACAGCAACTTCTCGAATGTGTAAACAGTTGTTTCCTGCAACGTATGTAAGTTATTATTTCTGCCTTCCCCGTCATTTGTATGTGATTTCTTATTCATTATAATAACACAGCAATGCTTCATTATTATGGGCCCTCTGGATGGGAGATGGTTAGGGCCTGACTGTGGGATCTTCCTCTGCTTGGCATCCGGGGGCCATGCTCATCTTAGATCATTCAGAGTCTAAACTGCAAAAGAAATTGTAAGAAGTAGGCCCTGTTGGATGTCGGGCTCCCAAACACTGTACAGAATCCACAATAGAAGTTTGAATGACTTTTGCCCTACAAACACCACACATACTACATTTGAGTCTGGTCCTGGTGGGACTGTGGACTGTGGAAGTTGAAAAACAGGGGGCAGGGCCCACCTACTCCTCCTTTCTGCAGTCACAGGATGCTGAAATGCATGGTGTCTTCTGTAGAAAAGAACATGGCCCTAGTAGTCCCTCAGACCTGGGTGGAAATCCCGGCTGTTTTACTCACTAGCTTAGCTTTGGATTCTTCACCCAGAAGATAGGGGTGAGGGGACATTTCCTTTGGACATAATTTTGGAGACTCTGTTCTTGCCACTCAGTGTAAACCTAACTCACACTGAAGTAAACCTGTGAAACCTGCTATGGAAAGCTGGCTGTAAGAAGAAGGCCTTGAGACAGTGTTCACGTAGACGAAGATGCTCAGTAACTATTCAGAGCCTAGAGACCCCAGAGCAGGGCGGTGGGTGTAGTTCATCAAGGTCACGTCGAAAGTAGCAGGCCAGCTTTTCAGGAAAAGAATGGGAAGGCAGGTTTCTCACTCTGGGTGTGGGTATACTTCAGACCACACTACGGGCTCCCCTCCAGTCTTCCACTCTGTCGGAGCCCTGATAAAGGGTTTTCAGCATGGAAATGATCTTCTGATGTTGTTATTATTTTGTTCATTTCTTTGAGGTCAAGAGCAGAGCCAGCAAAGGAGGCGACTGACAGAACACGTGGATCTATGCCAGATCTAGGAGACTATTTCCTGTGGGGTTGAGACCCAGATGTAGTTTTACTCCTTCATCTTTCTTCCTTACCCTCCCCCAAGTGAAGCAGTTCCTAGCCCAACACTCTCTGGAGCATCCCAGAACCACTGGTTTGTATCCTGAGCACATTACAGTTAACAGCTTCTCTTGTTGGAACCTGGCTGCTCGCACCACCATTCGGTGCAGACCGAGAACACATGGCCTCCAGGCTCTCACTGGCCCCGGGTAAAGCCCTTCATCTGTTTGAAGACAGTTGTTAAATCTCTCCTCTTCAGGGCAGAATTCATCAAATCCTTTAGCCTTTCCGTGGGTATGTTTTCGAAATCTTACTCCTCTTTGCAGCTTTTGGCCGGGATTTTCTCTAGTTGCTCAAGGAGACAGATGCGCTAAAGCCAGCTTCGCTTGGCTCAAGAAAGCCAGCATGTGTATAGAGATTTCCACTTTACCAAGTTCTTGACACCAGCACCTTCCCTTGGAAGTGGGGCGCTGAGAGGACAGGTGATAACTTCAGAGCACACTGCGGGCTCCCCTCCAGCCTTCTGCTCTGTCAGAGCCCTGATAAAGAGTTTTTCAACATGGACATGACCTCCCGATGTTGTTATTATTTTCGTTCATCCATTTCTTCAGAAAGCTTTTAATAGAAACATAAAACCAAAGGTTCCTAACTTTTAATCCAAAGGTGGCCCAGAGTCCCTTTTGTAAAATACACAGATCTATTTTTCATCCTCTCAGAAAGGAAAGCTGCAGTCCCTGTTCCAGGAATGGCTGGAGCCCTCTCCTGCTGGCTGTAATGTGGAGCCTTAAGCAGATCTGGGTTCGAAACTAGAGTTGACATAAACCAAGCAGGACAATGAGCTTTCCTACTGCCCTGCTCTTTATCGTAGAGACAGTAAAGTCCTATGTCCATGGCAGGCACTCAAGCCTTTCAGGGGAACTTTGGCTCTGACACAGTGTAGCGTCTCCAGGTTTCATAGCCCTACTGAAGAATTTGGCATTTTCTAAATTTCATGTTATTTAATCAAGCATGGCTGTCGGAGGAGAGTTTACAGGGAGTCACTTACTCAATTGAACGACACCCACCAATGCCTCTCAACAAAAGTGCCCAGTTTGGTGTATTGCTAGGTTAGGGGGCTGGGAAGTGGGGAGGGAAGTGGAAAACAGAAAATGACATTCACAAGAATTGGAACATTGCTTTCCACCAGGAATATACATCTTGTAGGAAGAAGGCGTCAAAGAATAAATAGCACGTTCGCATTGCGTTTCAGAAGTGGGTGTGGTCAGGGAGTAAACTAGAATGGGAATAACCCAGCAAAGCTTCAAGGGAGTGCAGGGGTGGAGTGGACCTCAGGGAGGGAGGGGAGAGGCTTCTGTGAGCAGAGGGAGTCCTGTTATCATTAACCAAGACAGATTTAGAGACTTTGAATGTTTAGGAATGGCCGGATAGACAGGATCAACTAAGTAGACAGAGTGTGTCTGCTCTGTGAACACCCAAATAAAAAGATAGTTCTGAGTACTGCAGGTGGGAATTGTCGAGCAGAGGGAATGGAATGCTGCAAATGATTAATCCGTGCTTGAAAGTCAGAGGCAGTTTCTTCTGGGTTTAACTTCACGGCCAAGGCCCCTTTCTCTCTTCAATCCCCAAGGCGGAAAGGAGGGTTCCAGGTCAAACTTAATCACATCTAGGACATTGGGTAGGGGCCTGGTATAACTGTGGCACTGAGGTATTTAGAAGGCCAAGTTCAAGGAAAGACATCCCTCCGCGGCCTTTTCGCTGTCTCTCTTTCCCCGCTTAGACACTTGGTAAAGTCCTGTGTTAATCACTCTACTGTCCTCAGGCTGTCAGCCTCCTCCTCCCCTTCCTCCGCTTTTACAGATCTGGAAAATAAACTCCTGGTCTCATTCCTACTGGACAAGCGTTCCACCATCGAGCTATTCCCATGTTTTCTCTTTTCAGTGTCTGTTCAGTTTTGAGTATGAAACATCACTTTGGACATTTATGGGTGTTCCCATCTTCCCAAAGCCACACCCAGCTGCAAGGTGCTGACCCATCTCCTCTGTGGGACGTCCCTTAGGCAATAGGATTCCGGTTATGTTCACCTCGAGTGCTCCCTACACATCTGTGGATGTGTCAGAGTTTCCAGAAATGCATTGGGTCCAGAAAATAAGGAGTAACAGCATTCAGATGTTCAAAAGCATTGATCTTACAATCTGTGCTTCTTCCTCCCGACTCCCAACCTGCTGTAATTTCTTGCAACTTCTGACACACACAAGTTTGCCGTCCAGATTTGGAGGTCCAACTTTGCCCCCGGGGAGTTCTGATCATATACATGGGTAAGATGGAGGACTCAGCTGAAGAGCAGTGAGCCCCGCCCCTGTCAAGACACCCTTATATCACAGAGCCGTTGCCGAAGTGCTCGTGAGAAATAAGCCAAGAACCGTCCCCCCATTCCCTTTTAAATGGTCTCTAGAAACCCCGCAGTTCCTCTGAAATAAATCACCCACAGTTAACAGCACCAAATGCCAGCCATTAGCAGACGAAAACCAGGACTGAATCCGGAGAGACTGGGGAGCCGCTCACTGCAAGCCTCCTTCCTGTCTGCTAGGATGTGGGTGTGGATGTACATTTTCCCTTGACTGTGCACTTGTTTTACTACTGATTTAATTGCGCAAGGATAGTCGTGTGGGAGAGATGCATGTATAGAAAGAGCGCCATGCTCGTGTTGAGTCAGTAGTGAAGACACAGGCCCCGTATGTTCTCCCATGCCCTCTCATCCTGCATCTGTTGATGTCTGTCGTTTCTGTAGCTTATAAAAGAGGGTTTGGGGGAAATAATGTTTGTAGCTCAGATCATATTTGGTTGAAATGGCCCATAATTGAATCATTTGCTGTTGTTAATGTCCTCGTGACTTGGCTTGAAAGAAAAGGGTATTTCCATTCATCTAACCTAATTTAGAGGGTTGTCTTTCGGTACCAATTATTCTATTCTTTTATCTACTTGAAACTGGCCGGTGCTGACAGTTTTATTGATGTTCCTTATTACCTAGCTTTGTTGGAACACCCACATTTTCACAATCAAACACTTTTGCCATCGTTAATCTAGGTGTAACACCAAGGCTTTTATCTTCCTTTCTTATTGTAAAACGTCTGGTGTGAGTTTGTATAGACTGAGGAGCCTTGAAAACACACACACACACACGTGCACACGCACTCCCTTGAATTCACACTTTCTCACAGTTTCAAAGGAATGTATCAGAGAAGGCGTCTCCTTTTGCACTACACATCACCGTTAGTGTCAGGAGCGGCAGGAGTGTCAGACAGACAGGAAGGCCTGGGGAGTAGGTCTGACCCACTGCAGCCACTTTCTCTATGTGGTGCCTGCTGGGCAGGAGGCACCAAGGCTCGTGAAGCCGCCAGTCTATGGTTATGAAGCTTGAGGCAGGAAGTCACAGGCCCTAAGTGAACCCCAGAAACACCACAGTAGGAATGTTGCAAGGAAAAGCAGTGGCTCCATGGCATCAAACTGCTGAGGGTGTCTTTCACTTCCTGCTCCAATGGGGACGGGCTACTGGGTCCGCCCGCCTCTCTGCAGGAGGAGGACTGAGTCCCCACTGAAGGCTAAATCCAAAGAACCTCTAATTTTCACGTATCCCATTGCCTATTAGAGGGGTCTCCTGAGCAATAACCGTGTAGACAGCATTAATCTGGGGCTCCTTGCCCCTACATCTGTGATGTGTGTGGAATCAGTGGATCACCTCTCTCTTTCTGACAGGGATTTCTGGAGCCTGTTGTAATCCTTAGCCAGAGACAAGTCACTGGCCCTCTGTTTAAGGGAACAGTCACATTTCCACCTAATTCCTTTTTTATTATTTCTAAATAATTTTAAATAGCTCATATTCATAAATTATAAACTAGACAAGAAAAATTTCCTTTCTTTCCAAATTTACTTATCCCTTCCCCGGAGATGATAACTGTTCCCAGTGTATCACTGCAGAGACATTGTGTACACACACACACACACACACACACACACACACACACGGTGGTGGCAGGGGAAATGAATTGAATGTGATCGTCAAGGGATTTTTGTTTGTATTGTTCACCTGTGTGCCCCGCGAGGACCGAGTAGCTGGTTTACAATGCATAACTGCCAGCTATGTGTCTGTATAAATTGGATATATTCCCTGATATTGAAAATTTTTGATGAATCAAGCCTTAGCATGGATCACCTTTGGACAGCAGCTCTGTTTCCCCAGCCCAGGGAAGAGAATATAGTATCTGTTACTATTTTCAGTTCAGGCTAGCCGTGTGAATTGAAGGACATCATTTGAGATCAGGGCTAGTGGCTGTTATTTGTTGACAATCTGCACAAGGGGGAGCCTTCCGTGGTGGGGGGCAGTCTTCCTGGTGGCCTCACTGTACCCTTTCCCACCAACAGCTGCAAACATAGTATTGTGTTTCTTGTCTTTGCCCCCTTCTACGAGAAGAACATGAGCCCCTGAGAATAGGGACGCGCTCCTTACCTCTGCACTCCTCGGACCTTGGATACTCAAGAGAAGAAAATAAAAGACGCTTCCAATGAAGGAAACTGAGGACGAGGAAAGTAGAATAGGGAAGAGATTCTCACTGGTGCATGAGGACAGCACAAAACCAACACAGAGCAAACGGCTGCCAGTGGGTCAGACCTGCTTCCTGGGCTTCCCGTCCGTCTGACTCTGGCACTAACAATGGTCGGGAGGGCGGGGGCAGTCTTCTCTGCTGCAGAAGCCCGTGGTCTCCACTGGTGAGTTCCTTTGAAACTGTGAGGAAGAATGAGTTCTAAGAAAATCACCTTCACTTTTAGGGTTAGCATGAAATGTGTGTGTGTGTGTGTTTTATTGGAATCTTCATTTTAATTCCTGCTTTACCATGTATTGTATGATTTACCAATACATAAAACAAATGTATACTGAGCTGGGCCTCATGGCTTACTCCTTTAATCTAGTGCTGGAGAGGTAGAGGCAGACAGATCGTTGTGAGTTCAAGGCCAGCCTGGTCTACACAAGTTTCAGGCCAGTTATGCCTACATAATGAAACCATGTGTCAAACAAAACAGAAGAGTTATATACTCGGAGTTCCTTTGTTTGCTAGCACCATGGTAAGGGCTACAAAACAATGAAAAAGATCGAGGCCTGGAGAATGTCCTGCAGCAAGCCATGTACTCTATGTAGGCCATTTCGTCATCTCTATACAAGAGGGTGTAATGTGTATCTCTTTCCTATGCATTTAACTATTTTCTTCTGGGGGCGAAGAAGGAAGTTAACGTAACTCTGCAAGTAAAGGAAACATACAAAATCCAGGAAGTAAACAAAACTTATCAGGCTCAGGGAGCTTTCAAAACTTAAAAAGGTCAGAAGGCTTCTCCTCACTGTTATATAAGCACCAGTGATGGCTGGGCAGAGAAGACCCTCCTACTGTGAGAGATGCCTGCACAGCCTTATGGGAGCTCTGTGGATGCAGCTTTTTGTTAGCTGTTGCTAACCAAAGTGGAACTGCAAGAGAAAGAAAATGTTCAAGGCAGAGTGCTAAATGGAGATTGTTATTCAAATGGGTCTGCCAGGCAGGCTGGTCCATCCCTGCTTTACATCCAGGGGAAATGGGGCTTACAGGGCTTAAGACTGAATCAGTCAGAGCTACTATGGAAATGCAGATTCTGACTCAGTGGGCCTGGGGATGCCCTGTGCTTGACCAGCTCCAGGAGATGTCCAAGCTGCTGGTAGCTGGTAACCAGACCACACTTGGAGTAGCAAGAGACTATTCCCCTAGGGTCCTGTTCAAACCATGTTTAACAGGCAGCAGTTTCTATGGAACCTCCCAGTTACTTTTCTCTCCAGATCCCAATAGTTCGCCTGAAGTCAACCTCAGTTTCTCCTCTCTTCTGGGAAGAGAGCTCAGAAGGTGCTCAGGATCCACCAGCAGGCCAGGCAGTGCCCTGGCCTTGTTTTTGAGCTTGACTTTAATAGCCTGCAGAAGAGCTGAGTGGGCCACACTGGGGTTCTGCAGGGCAGGGACAGGCACCAGTTTGTAGCAAGAAAGCAAAGCCTCGAGGGGCCTTTTGGAAACCACTCGACGGCATATTGGATTTTTTGTTGTTGTTGTTTTTGTATTTGTTTTCAATACATAACCCCAAAGTATCGAGTGGTGCTTCAATTTGATCCCACTGTGCTAATTTTCTTCTGGTTCCTGTGACTTTAATTAAAGAAACTCACCCAGGGACCTTGCTAGAACTTACCTCTATGTAACCCTTCTCTGATAGCAGGTTGTATTGTTTCTCATGGTAGGAGGGAGAGTTCTGGATTAAGGGCTGGGTACACAGTCGGGGCATAAATTTCCCTGTTCATTAAATTGATATGTGACTAAATGAAAGTAACAGGCAAATGTGCTGCTTTCAAAGGGGAACTATTGAGATAAATAAGTTGTTTGCCTGACTTTGCTTTGGATAACCAGTTGTTTTGTATTCCAGTTACAATCCGTTTCATGGGCGGAGGTGGGCTGTGCCAGGTTCTTATCGGGGGGGTCTTGAGGCTACTTCATGGCCTCCTCATACACCAGGTCCCCAATTATAACACCCCTCCCTCCCTGTTCACTCAGTTACTTCTCTGTTCTTTTACAGTGCGGTGTGATCCGGGAGCCGTCCCACACGGGCCCATCCCACCTGTGCTTGCTGGTCTTTTGCTCTGCTTTTGTCCCAGGCATTCTTTACACTGCTGTCCTCATCTATTTTTACTGTATGTATTAGAAGGAGAATTGAGGGGAGGCCCTGCCTGGCCCCTAAGCCACAGCCGCGTACCCTATGCCGGTCTTGTAAAGGGGGTAGGAAATGAGCGGGAAAATGCAGGAAGGGGGGAAAACAATGGACCTTAGCATTTATTATCAAGAATAGTTTTGTTTCCCGAAAATGTCAGCAACAGAGGAGATGCTAAAACTTGAATCTTGAAGCCAGGTGTGGTAATATGTGTCTCTAATCCAGCTACTGAGGACTGTAAATTCAAGGTGAGGTGGTGTGGGGAGGGGGGACAGGACAGTGTGGGATGGCAATCTCCAAAACAACAAATAAACCAAGGTTTGAATATCAGTCTTAAAGCGCCTCGGATGGTCTTTGAATGCCTCCAAGTTCTGTGAACCCCTCCTCTGAAATAAAGGTCGCCTGTAGCATCACTGTTGGCTCCTCGAACTCTGCCCCATGAATAGGATGGGGAGCTTGGTAAAGAGTGCTTTTTAGTGTGTATCAATGGACAGACCCCCGGTAAGAAGGGCAATGGCAGCCAGTGCCCTGTCTCTGTCCCACTTATTCATGTGTACCATGCAGTCAGGAGTTTTCTTCTCCAGATTAGGAAGCTCTTACCTGGAAGCCATGCCAGTGAGCAGAAACCCGGGTCTGCTTAAGAATACGCTATCTTTTAGGGGTCAAGATTCTTACTAAGTGATGATGTATTGCCCCAAATGGCCGAGACGCAGAGTGCCTATAGGAGGTAGGATACCCAGCTCTTTGTGCACATTAAAAGCCTAAACCTCAAAAAGCAACCATTGGTAGAGCCTTGTTCCTCAGCCCTAACAGCCATTGTCAGCTTCATCAGAAGCAGCTGTGACTGCTCAGGAATGACCCTTGGGACCGAGCCTGTTGACTTTGCCTCTTAGAAGGAGGACCAGGGAAGGGCTATTAGACCCTCACCTGAGAACTCAGCGATGTCCTTCTACATCCCAGTCATATGTAATTCTACCCTATATACTGTATGTGTTGTATATTCTATAATATATATGTTCAGTAAATATAACTATACATAGTATATTTCAGCAGCTAGAGTGTACAGTAGAAGCTTTGTGTGTTTGCATGCGTGTGTGTGTGTGTCTGTGTGTGTGTGTAGTATATTTCAGCAGCTAGAGTATACAGTAGAAGCTCCACTGACACAGAACTCCATCTGTGCAGCTATGCTGGGGTGAATCTGTTCGGTGACGTGGCTGTGGGGAGTTACTTCGGTAAGCACCTCCTTACCCATGTTCTCTAGATAAGCCAGTGAACTCATTGGTTCATCCAATTGGGCTGTGATGGGATCACACTGTGATCTGTCGTAGGTATCCTATCCAGTAGGGTGAGCAGTGAACTTGTTTGAATCTCCCCAGGAAAAGTTCACACAACACCAACCAGCAGGCCCTGCCTAGCAGGCCCAGCCTAGCAGGCCACTGGATCCAGCCTTTCTGAAGCCTTGTGCATGATGAGCCCACAGTGGCTTTGTTGGAGGCAGCGCTCCAAGTCTGCACATGATGCTTCTAAAAATACATCTGAAAGCCAGAGGAATGGAAGTTGAATAATTGAGTTAAGTGCTGTGATGCAGGATTTCATTACCAGAGCTAAAATGCATTAAAATCCTCTCATTATGTCTCATTGTTTGGACACACTCTTTGGTAATATTTCCAACATTTTGTTCTTTGAAAAATGCACATATATATATGTATATATATATATATCTCACACACATATATTGCTGGGTAGTGATGGCGCACGCCTTTAATCCCAACACTCAGGAGGCAGAGGCAGGTGGATCTCTGTGAGTTCAAGGTCAACCTGGTCTACAAGAGCTAGTTCCAGGACAGACTCCAAAAACTACAGAGAAACCCTGTCTTGAAAAACAAAAAATAAAGAAGAAATTTTAAAAAAGCAAACATATATAAAAATATATATTTATTTAATCATCTTGGGGAGCATGCCAGCCTGCTTAGGTGCTGGGTGGGTCCAGCTGGGACTAGAGGTTGTGTGGCTAGTTCCTATTGGCCTAAAATATCCAAAATGCAATATATCCATCTTTCTTTTTTTTTTTTCCTTTCTTTCTTTCTTTATTTATTAAATATTTCTGTCTCTTCCCCACCTCCGCCTCCCCTTTCCCTCCCCCTCCCCCAATCCATTCCCCCTCCCTCTTCAGCCCAAAGAGCAATCAGGGCTCTCCGTCCCGTGGGAAGTCCAAGGAAAACCCTCCTCCGTCCAGGTCTCGTAAGGTGAGCATCCAAACATCCTAGGCTCCCACAAAGCCACTACATGCAGTAGGATCAAAAACCCATTGCCATTGTTCTTGATGTCTCAGTAGTCCTCATTGTCCGCTATGTTCAGTGAGACCGGTTTTAACCCAGGCTTTTTCAGACCCAGGTCAGCTGGCCTTGGTGAGTTCCCGATAGAGCATCTCCATTGTCTCAGTGTGTGGGTGCACCCCTCGCGGTCCTGAGTTCCTTGCTCATGTTCGCTCTCCTTCTGCTCCTGATTTGGACCTTGAGATTTCAGTCCAGTGCTCCAATGTGGGTCTCTGTCTCTGTCTCCTTTCATCGCCTGATGAAGGTTAATATTCAGGAGGATGCCTATATGTTTTTCTTTGGGTTCTCCTTCTTATTTAGCTATATCCATCTTTCATTGTGCAAATAAGTCACTTTTTCTTCCTTACTGTTTTTATTTTTTAGAGAAAAAAAGGGGGGTAGAAAGCAATGCAGTATTTTAGTAATTGCACCAACATTGTAGCCTAAGCCGCGTTAAACCCATCTGTGTTGACTCTGCCATGCCCACATGGTCTCAGGCAGTACAGGATCCAGCCATACTTAGGAGACATTTGCTACATGAATTAAGGAATGGCTGTGATCCAAGTGAAATGGTGAGGCTGTGGAGGGGTTACAGATGCTTGGCAGGTAAAAGCCCTTCCTGAGATGTCCCTGCCTGCTGATGGCTGAGTACATTTGGCCCATGTGCGAAGGCTAATGGATGAAAATCAAGAATTGCCTGTAATCAGTGGGTTTGGGGTCACCGGGGTTGCTGTCACAGCCACTGGGACTTGGAAGACAGACTTCACCTGCTTAATTATAGATGTCCTTCCAGCTTCTTGACCTCTTCCTGCCTGTAATTAGAGCTCTCGAAGCCACTCCACTGCCAGGTTAACCAGAAGCGCCTAGCTAGGCCTGCCGGCAGAAGAATCTTACTTATTGTTTTTGTAGATTTTGAATTATCAAATCAGGACTCTTTAAATCTAACCTTCCTTTCCTCTAGCTCACAGGCATCTTTCTGTAGAAAACAAAGCAAAACAAAAAGATTTCTTTCTTTGATTTAAGGGGGGGAAAAATCCCTCTATGGTTTTTGCTTTTCAATCACTTTGTCCTTAAGTCAGCTTTGCCCCTCCCCCTCCTTGTGGTTTTTTTAATTCTAAAATCGCATTATGTCTTATGCACTGTGCATGAAACTGAGCCTAAGAAATATTCCCCTGCCCACTGTTTAGCGGTCCCTGTGTTATCTCGTCTGAACCTTTCCTCCCAACTATGACCCTGGATTTTGTGTTATCATTTTCTTGCACTTATTTATGATTTACCTGCCTATGCACATATATTCTTCCACAACAAATTTGTTTATCTTGTCCTTTATTTAAATACTTTGTGTAAATGCTTTCTGATTCATTTAACTTTATATCTTACAGACTCATCCTTATTGGGGGTGTGAACCATAGTTGATTCATTTTTTTATTTTTTCTGTGTATTACATTATATGATTATGTCAAACCCAATCATTTATTCTTTGTATGCCATAATAAATTGTTTTTATGCCAATCAATGCTACTAACGAATGGATTTACAGTATCTACTTGCCTTATACTTCCTTAATATTTAATTATCTGACTAATAATATGTATTTTGTGTATATGAGTATTTTGCCTGCCTGTATGTCTGTGTACCATGTGCATACCGAGGCCTGGAGAGGGCATTGCATCTCCTAGGACTAGAGTTATAGATAGTTGAGAGCTACCACGTGGGTGCTGGGAATGGGAACTGGGTGCTCTGAAAGACCAAACAGTGCTCTTAACCACGGAGCCATCTCTGCATCCCTGTGTTAGCAGATTTTTAAACTAACATTATAGTTTGAAATTTTTATTATTTTTATACATATATTTTTGATCAAATCCACCCTTCTCTCTTTCCTTCCAGCTTCTCCCATGTTCCTTTCACTTTCTCTTCCCAACTTCATCTCTCTCTCTCTCTCTCTCTCTCTCACACACACACACACACACACACTCCCAAACACACCGAGTCTAATGTTGCCACGTGCACGAGAGTGCAGGGTTTCAGCACAGGGCCCCACCACTGAAGAAATCTAGCTCGCTTTCTCTCGCTTGGCCCTGTCAACCGCACATCGCTTCTTGGCTAGGGCTGGGGCCTTGGAAAGTCCTCATCACCCATGATGGAATGGTGGCTAGACTGACTTTGTGCAGGTCATGTGTAGGCACTTCTGCTGCTGGGAGCTCATGAGTTCATCTGCCTGTCATGTCCAGAAGAGGCTCTTTTATAGCTGTCCCCTGAGCTTCTGGCTCTTCCAATCACCTCGCCTTTTGTGATAGTTCCTCAATAAATGGATGGTGGGCTGTGATGTAGATGACTCTGCGGGTGAGCACTCCACAGTCACACGCTCCCTGTGTTTTCCTGTGTAAACCTCCATCCAGCAGCTTCTTTGCAAAGGGTGAGAGCTGGACTAATCTATGGGTACAAGGCTAAATTGGAAGGTAGTCGGCTACAATATCAATGAATTCTTAGTTTGCAGTGCCTGGCATGAATTTCCTCCTGTTTAGCAGGTCTTAAATCTAATCAGATAGCTGTTGGATTCTCCCTCACCAAACCATCTCTGCCACTATTACACCAATGGACATAGTTTGTTAGGTTGGTTGTTATTGTAGTTTAAAGGGTTCACAGCTGGGTAGAGGCTGCTGGTACCATTTCTCTCCCAGCAGTCTGCATAGGACTTTGCAGTTCTACCCAAGCTGGCCATCCGGGAGGAGGCTTCCAGACCACACTGTAACCTGATGTTCCCAAGTCCTGTGACCAAAGTGTGAATATAATGTCTTGAGCAATAGGCTCTCACCATCAAGTTCTGGAGGACAAACAAGTGAGTGTGGGGGTGTCCCTCAAAGGGCTGTACCCAAGCCTGGGTCTATTTGCTAGTCAGTGGTTCCTGAAACTCACCCAGGGAGTAGTTCTGTTCACCGATCTAGTTTTCATTGGTTATTTCGCGATTAATGATGCTGAGAGCCTTCAAACGCCTGCAGGTTTGGGACCTTGCCTCAGAAAGGCCTGTTCACTCCTTTCATATATGATTTGCCTGTCTTTATCTGTTTCTTATGTTCCAGAGGCAGTTGTGTGAGCGGCCAATACTGCCCTAGTTTGTGGCTAATGGTTTCACTCTGATGGTGGTCATCTGACATATAAACGTCCAAAGTATGAGTCTTGGAGGATCCTGAACAAAACATTTCCCATGCTTGGGCTTCCACACACGTTTCTGGGTAGATGAGCCCGTCGATGTATTACCACTCAGCTGACCATGATGGCCCAATGAACAGACCTGCAAGGAAGCTTGTTTGAAAATAAAGCCACACACACACATTCTGGAGGGAGACTAGCTTGCTTCCCACATCTTCATATGGCTTCGTTCTTATACCTAACTCACTGTGGGAATAGTAGTTGTCGGAGCTGTGATTTTTTTTTGTTTTACTTGGTGCTTTATGAAATCAATTTCCCCCTACAATATAAGTTCTCAAAGACAAACATCTTATCTGATTTGTTTACCATTGTTTCCTAGAAACCTGGCACATAGTAGGTACTCAGCAAATGTTTGTTTGGTGAGTAATAGAATCGGTTGTGCTAGTAATGGCCGTGTTATTGCTCGGAATTCCTACAGATGCTGTCTTTAACAGTTGCTCCCCGTTCGGCTAACTCGCAGGCTTACATAGTCTGTCAGGCAGTGTGTCTCTGGTCCTTTCTCGTTCGGAGTGGAGGAGAATTGCACCCTTGGGAGCAGAGTGCTCAGTTTTAGACTTGTAGCTAGGGCCCCCTGATGGGCTGGCACTCCTCTGAGGACAGATTTCCAGGGGAAGACCAAAGTTTCCCAGGCTTTCTTTGCCCTTCTCTATGGTTGCTGTCAAGATTGCTGCTTTTACAAACCCTTTTGGCTTTTGCTTGGTTGCTATGGAAACCAGAGCTGGTAGTTGTGGGGGAAATGTGTATGTTTGTGAGTCCTGGGGAAAGAGGGTGTCGTGGAGTTGTTGGCTGTGGGTGGGGACAACCAAAGATGGTCACCCCTGGAAGTGCTCCTGGAGACCTTGCCCTCTTGAGTGCTCTCTCCAGAGAGCTGTGATTTGGCATGGGGCACACTTGGGGAGCAAGCTCCCTTTTGGAGCTGTGGGGCTCCGTGGCATGCTTCCAGTCCTTTAGTGGAACATCTGGAAGCTTTGGCTCCTCCCCGTGCCAAAGCCGCTGGGCCCTAGAGACGGGGATCAGTGACCTCTTCTTGGCTGCTCCTTAACCCATGTCCCAGACAAGTGTTTCTCTGGGAACCCGGAAGGCTGGTCCTTGATGCCAAAGCCCAGTGTGCTGTTGCTGCTACACTTTCACTTCTGATGAAAGGGTGGGGACAGAAAGAGGCTCAGGCTTGGAGAGCAATGAGAATTTGACTTTTCAGGAAACCAGTACTAAAGTGGGGAGTCCCGCTTCCTCCTCCTCCCTGGGAGGACAAACAGCCGGCTGAGCTGTTAATGCTACTGAAAGCTGAAGTTGACATGGGCTGCCTGGGTGTGCTTGCCCTTGGCAGCCTCTGAGAGATCATTCTGAGACGGTACATGGTGATGCTTTTAATGGACAGGATTTATAGCGCATTGTTGTGCTGAAGACGGTGAGGGGGGCTTGTGGTATGTAATTGATTAGGAGGGGACATGTCGTGTAACGACCCGCTCTGGAGTTCTGTGTTACAGGATGCAGTTAATACTCATCGTAACACTTGCACATGCACGCACAGAAAAGGGAAAAGTACAGAGCAGAAACGCCCTCAGCTCATCTCTTAGTAATAAATGGCCTCTTTGCACTTGAGGTCAGATCCCTAATATAGCGTATTTTCAGTGTCACGAAAATAGGCTGTCTTTAGTCGGGCCTCTTCCTACCCTGTAGGATGTTTGAACTGCTGGCAAGAATGAGATGGTGGTTTCTCCCTTTCGTAGACATTCTACTTCGTGTTTGTGCCATGGTGAACCCACCCAGGTGGCACGAAGGCAATGGCCAGGTTTGGAACAATAGAATACTGGAAACTAGCTAGCTGCCTACAGCTCGGGGACATGTCATACCACTCTATAAATGATGATAAGAGATCACTGAAAAGTTTTAGTATTTCTATGCATTAATGAGGATAGATGTTAAAAATAAATGGTTAAGTAAAGAAAGAATAATATATGACCATTTGCATAAAAAGAAATGTATGCACATGTGCACACTTGAATATCTATATATCTATATCTATATCTATACACACTTTACATAGTTATAGATATAATTGTGTACATAATTTACCTCGGAATAGTGTTAAGGAGAATAGGAACTTCTTTTTTTAGGTATTTATTTTATTTTTAATTATGTGTATGAATGTGTTTCTGTGGGCATGTGCATATGAGTGCAGGTGCTTGAAGAGTCCAGAAGAGGGTGCCAGATCCCTTGGAGATAGAGTTAAAGGTGGTTGTAAGCTTCCTGGTGTGGGTCCTGGGAAATGAACTTGGGTCTTCTGCAAGAGCAGCAAGTGCTCTTCTGAGCTACTGCTCCAGCTCCTTCTTCCTCCTACATCTTTAAAACTCATTAATATTATTACCTTGACACTGTATATATATATGTATATATATATATATATATATATATATATATATATATAGAGAGAGAGAGAGAGAGAGAGAGAATCTGTTACTTTAAAGTCTTCACGTTGACTCTTTAGTCTACCATGATCACCTCTCCTTCTGCCAACAGTTGCCTTCCATTCTCATTCCTGTGTAGCCTGGCTTCCTCATAGTGCCACATAGTGTTGAAAAGAGGCTGCTTGTTGGTTCCTGGTTGCTCAGCCCTGAAACAATCACACGGAAACTGTATTATTTAAATCACTGCTTGGCCCATTAGCTCTAGATTCTTATTAGCTAGCTCTTACATATTAATTTAACCCATCTCCATTAATCTGTGCATCACCACGTGGCACTGGCTTACTGGGTAAAGTTCCATCCAGCTCCAGCACTGCTCCATGGCTTCTTCCCTGTGACTCTGCCTTCTTCCTCCCAGCATTCAGTTTAGTTTTCCCTGCCTAGCTGTGTTCTACCCTATCAGGGGCTCAAAACAATTTCCTTATTAAGCAATGGTATTCACAGCATACAGAGGGGAATCCCACATCAACACAGAACCTCATAGCTTTTGGTGACACCTCCTCTCATGTTGAGGGAGCTGCGGGCCGCTTCCTGCCACCCAGCTCCCAGCCGCCTGGCTAGCTTATGCCCCGAAATAACAACACACAAATTGTATTTATTTAAACACTGCCTGGCCCATTTGCTCTAGTTTCTTACTGGCTAATTCTTACATCTTGATTTCCCATTTCTATTTATGTGTGTAGCACCCCAAGGTGCGCTTACCGGGAAGATTCTAGCCTATGTCCATCCTGGGTTGGAACTTCATTGCATCTGCCCTGGAGAGGAGTGTGCATCTGTCTGAGGCGTCTTACCACACTTCCTCTTCCTCCCATCATTCTGTTCTGTTTACTCCACCCATCTAAGGGCTGGCCTATCAAATGGGCCAAAGCAGTTTCTTTATTAGCCAATGACCTTCCTCCATCACTCTCATACATGAGGCCAGTCAGAGGTGGTTCTGTCATACAGCTCTGTTAGCTATTCCAGCCATTATCATCAGTGAGTATACAAGATAGCATCAGGCATACTCCTCTGAGCTGAAGGATGGGTGGGCTCTTTTGGATTTAGTCTTCTGCTATCCTATGTCCTGGGAGCTGGACTTTCCCATACTTAAGGCCCCCCAGTGCTGCGAGCCTTAAACAGATCAGCATGGAGACATTGAGAACAAGTTGCAAAGTTTAGGGCTAGGGGGACTGTTAGGATCTAGTGTAGGTAGCGTTACCAAAAGTCAACTCCATTCTATCCTAAGGTTGCGTGTGTATATAATGTTATATGTGTGTGTGTATATATGTGTGTGTGAGTGTGTATGTAAATGTGATCTGGGTATGGTTCTGTAATATGTGTGTTAGTATGTGTTGGGAGGGAAGAGGTGGGTTGTATACATATGGCACATATGCCAATATGTGCAGTATCACGTGCTAGGGCCTCAGAGCTTGGCTGCGACAGGCAGAGTTCACAATGAGAACTCTTGAGCCCTCGTATCTGTTTTGACTGAGGGTCATTTTGAGAATGAGCCTCACTGGCTCTCTATTCTCCTCTTTCTCTGTTGGAGCAGAGAACAAGTGGGAGCAAAATGTGTGGTTTAGGGGCCTGGGAGCCTAGGAGAATAGGGAGTTGGCCCTACGATGTCCTTTTTTGTGTGTTTGGGGCATATAGAAGTTGGCTATGCAGAATGGAAGTCCTAATGATCTTCTTAGCAGTTAGCCCTCACTCTGCTGTCCAGCTTCTAGGTGACTTTATCTGGAAGATCACTATTTTGTCTCTAGAATGCGACCCTCCATGCTTCATACACAAAGAGGAAAATTTGCCAGCCTCAAAAAAGGCTTGGGAGAGGAACTGGAGAGATGGCTCAGAGGTTAAGAGCACTGGCTGCTCTTCCAAAGGTCCTGAGTTCAATTCCCAGCAACCACATGGTGGCTCACAACCATCTCTAATGAGATATAGTGCCCTCTTCTGGCCTGCAGGTGTACATGCAGGCAGAACACTGTAAACATAATGAATAAATAAATAATGTCTTGGGAGACAGAATGGCCTGAAAACATGGTATCTGGTTAGCAGCACTCCAAAGACCCAGTGACTACTCTGCTATGAATCAGGACCCCAGAGGGGAGTCTGAGAGCTGGAAAGGTACCTGCCCTCCCTCCATCTCCTTTACCCCATTTGCTGTGCCCTTCAGGGCTGAACTAACTCTGGGCTACTGATGTATAAGTTGCACTGTTCCTGCTCTCAGGGAGTTGTAGCAGTGGGCATGCCAACAGTTAGTGCGGGAAACGCAGGTGGAAGCTCACCAGTCACACTTCCTATACTCACAAAGGATGGACTGGCCACTTTGGCTATGAATAAATAAGGCCTGGAGATTCAGAATGGAGGCCTTCCCTGATGGGGAAGGGCATGCGGCAATGGGCATGACTTTTTCTGGGTGTATAGGACAAAGGCTTTGGAACCAGCACAAGTGGCAGAGAGAGGCTGTGTGTCTGAAGAGGCCTCCTGCTGGTCAATGGCTGAACCATTTAAAAGCCACATAGATTGAAGCTTGACCTTTTCAATCTCCCATTTAGACTGCCCTCTAATTTTTCTAAATATTGGAGAGATGTGGGGGGGGGGATAAAAACGTATCCCATTATCTGCAGGTTCAGCAGTCAAGTCTGGAAGTAGGTGGGCATCAAAGGGGAAAAGGTGTTTGTTGTGTGCCAGGGTATCACATGAACTTAGGAGACAATAAATGATTTGGGGGATAGATGAACGGACCCTGACAAGGGCAGGTGACAAACCACATGCTTATGGGGACCTGATGTCTCCTGCAGTCTCCTGTAATTCTAGTTTAACCTGCCATGGTGAGCAAGGCTCCTGAAGACAGAGCTGTGGCCACTGAGTTTCTTTTGGAAGGGCTGCCCTTCACCTGAAATACACATTGTACTCTAGGAATCTCCTCCCCACAGTTACTCTTCCTCAAATGTCCTGAATCTGAAGTCCAGGGTGGCCCGTTTTGAGGTAGCATTTCCTGGGTTTCTTTGGTGATGGCCATAAAACAGTCAGTTTTTGGGAGAGGAGGGATCCCAGGCCCTGGTACAGTTGACTGGAAAGATAGCTGGTAAGCATGGTTCTGGCCTGGCCAAGCCTCATCTCCTCTCTGTGCCCGCTTTCCAAGGCCTTAGAATGAGGCCCTCGTAGGTTCGACTGGTTGACCTAATAGACCTAACCCTCTGATAGGGCCCGCAAAGTGTTCTGTATATCACGGCAACACAATTTCAGTGAATAAGGTCCCCAACCTTGCTGCAGTCTTCAGGACAATTCAAGGTCCCCAAAGCCATTGGAAGAGGCTTAGGTGAAAGTCACACGGGAGTAACTTTTCTTCCTGTTCTTTTCTGGCCCCCACAGATTTCAGAATGAAATACCTGTCACAATAGGCAATTATTTGAAAGAAATGTAAAACATTTCAGGAGAAATATTTCCAAAATGTAAACCTAGTTGCCTTTTAAAAAGAGAATGTGCTAAGCATAACTTAAGCATTTAATATTTTGGACATTTTCATAGTAATCAATTATTGGCTTGTGTTCTTGTCAAGTGAGGGGTGTGTAGTCTGTCACCAAACCCCAGAATGCCAAAGTTGTCTTCTTCTGTTCCTCTCCACCACTCCTAGGGCTTGCTCTCCGATTGTATGGCAGCTGAGGGCTGACTTCAGCTTCTCTTTTGGAAGAAAGTACGTGCTTTTGTAATCAGTGCTCGTGGCTCTCACATGCAGAACAGCCTTCTAGGTTCCGGAGCAGTGGCCGGATGCGGAAACTCTAGCATCCAGCAGCATCACCTGGAAGGCTGCTAAAATGCAGCCTGCTGGGCCCCACCCAGAACAGACTTTGTGGTTCTGGGGATTTGAAGGAAGGGCAAACTTTTCATTCCAACTAGCACAGGCAGCCTGAGACCTCAGGACAAGGAAACCAGCTTTCAGGAATACTGGTATACAGGAGTGTTTCTGAAGCTAACGTGCATATACATACCTGTCAGTCATACACATACACACGCACGCACACACGCACACATGTGCTTACTCACACACATGTCTGTGTGGAGAAATGTATAAAGAAGTATGAGTGATCTAGGGTGTCCAGATTGACATGTATGATACCTTTGAGGACGTTTTGTTTACAGTTTCAGCAGGTTTGGTTCGTGACTTCTTAGCCCCATACGCTTAGGTAAAACATCATGCTGGCAAGAGCTTGGTTTGGAATAGTGCTTTTCACTTCATGAACAACCAGGAAGTGGATCCTGGGGCATGTTGTCAAAGTTCAGGTCTTGAATCTAAGCCTAGGAGGGGCCCTAAGATTCAGCTGGTCTAACCATCTCTCAGGGAATTCCAAGTCCACTGGGCACTGGAGAATGCTTTGTGTAGAAACACTTCAAAGCAGTGGTTCAAAACCTGTCTACATAGCAGATTCAAGATCTTGGTAGAGAAATGAGGAGGAAGAGAAGGAGGAGCCCATTACAAAATAAATACATGGAATCTCTGAGGGTAGAGCCTGGAACTAGGCAGAGCTCCGCACAGCCAGTCTGAGTTAAGAGTCAAGTTCTCAAAAATGGGAGTTTGCATATTTGATTGACTGGTGCTGTGGTTGAAATGGCTTCTCCAAAAATTTAGGTGCCACCAACTGCTAGCCCCAAAGGTGAAGCCTTTAAAAGGTTGAGGGTTCCTTGCTCACAATTAAGGTCTTTGTAAAAGAGGTGCCAGAGCAGATGGGTCAGCTTACGTCTCCTGCGATGCTCTGTGACACGTTGCCATGGTGCCCCCTCTGAAGCAGAAAGCACTACTCTCCCAACCCCTGAACCCAGTGGGCCCTTGGTCTTGCACTTCCTAGCTTCTAGAATGGTAAGAAAATATTTAAGAAGTCATGCCGGGCGGTGGTGGCACACACCTTTAATGCCAGCTCTCAGGAGGCAGAGGCAGGCAGATCTCTGAGTTCGAGACCAGCCTGATCTACAGAGCAAGTTACAGAACAAACTCCAAAAAGCTACAGAGAAACCCTGTCTTGAACCCCCACCCCCAAAATTTGCTAAATCTCAGGGGTTTTGTTATAATAGCAGCAATGAACTATGATACAGCTACTCATTGATTTCCAACCATGTTCTTGCATTTGAACCCTTTGGAAACTTTTAAGAGACAATATATGTATATATATTCCTGCAGCATGATCGCTTGTGAACTGGCAGTGTAGCTTACTAGTCCTTCCCTATCATGTTCAAGTACCTGGGTTTGATCCCAGGCATACCCAAACAAAAACCTATATCTGGACCCCAAATATGTGGGTGGGATAACTGTGAAAGTGATGTCTTGGGCTGTGCTGTTCAAAATGCATGCCACTAGCCACCTGTGGCTATTTAAGTTTGACTATAAAAGATTTTAATGGAAAATCAAGTTCCTCCATGATACCAAGAGCTCGTTCGCCTGTGGCTCGCTGGGTGGAGGGAGCATGTTGCCAACACCTGCTACAGACGGTTGGGCAGCCCTGGAGTCTGAAATGAGACCAGACATGAGAAGATGGGTCCCCAGTCCTTCCTCATTTTGTAGTTTTTGTATACTTTTAAGTTTCTAGCATTAAAAAAAAAGATACTCAGAGCTCCAAGTAAAACAATCCTTCAGGGTAGAGGGAGGCCTTGGCGGTGTTTGGGCCTCAGGTGTCGAGCCTGTGTGTTGGTTGTGCCTTGCTGTGTGCTGTCTCTCCATGGCCTGGGCCTGGTTTTCTCTGGCATGACTGATGAGAATAAAGGTACCTGCCCTGTGCCTCGTGTGCATCGAGTAAAAACCCGGAGAGAAAACAGTGGCTAGAACTGTGAGAAGCACGTACCACACTACACATGCAAGGGTCTGTTGCTTTTTCTCTTTCTAAGGTCTGCCTTCCATGAGGGCTTGGAGTGTAGTTGCCAAATACAGCTAATAAAAATCCAGGAGGCCCTGTTAAATTGGAATTTTCGGCCAAAGATGAATAATTTTTCATGTAAGTATGTTCCAAGCAATATCTGAGACATACAGTAAAAATTATTTGTGTTTTCCCTGGCAGCTCTGCATTGGAGCCTTTTCTCTGGGCTTTCTGTTCTTCGCTGTAGATCACCAGGGTTGCTGTATCAGGGTGAATTTCTCTGCTAGCCTGCGCTGTGAAGGATGTCAGCTCCACGGAGAGGATTGGCCTGTGCCTTTAAAGCCGCCTGGAGGGGAGGCTCATCTCCCCTTCATTTGGAGCTGACTTCTGTATCTAAGGGCTATAGTTTTCCTCATCTACTTTGTTCATTACATTTACAACTGAGGGCTTTGTGGGTGTGGATGTGGGAGGGGGTGGGGCAGTTGCATGCCAGTTCCTTAAGGTGTTTTGTATCCTAAACAAGCAATGGACCCTTGATGGAGAAAGTGTAGTTATCAAGAAAGCCTAGTGTTAGCGCCCTCTAGTGTCGGGGCTTCACACCTTGAGCCTTCAAGTACTAACCAAATGCCTGCCATAAGAATTTCAAAGGGGAAAATACTTATTTTGTTCAGTTTCAGGAATTGCTCTCTATCATACTAGAGGAGTGCGTGGCAGAGATGCACACATCTTGGTAGGTAGGTAACAAAGCAAGACACCCATCAGGAATAGGCCAATAAGTATGCTAATGCCCCCGTCAAGCTCCCCAGTGACCTTCCTCTGACCAGGCCCCACCTACCTGGTGGTTTGCCCACCTCCTGACTGTCTGTGAAGATACTGCCTTCATCAGTGGGCTAAACCACTGACTAGACCAAAGTCCTCAGGATCCAGTCCTCTCTGGAAATGCCCTCACGGACATACCCAGGGCAAACTTTATAATCGCCCAGGCCTTTCTCTATGTCCTGAAGTTGATAACGGGGACCAGCACACTGTCCCGCCTGCCCTCTTTTGAAAGGGTAAACTTTTGGGACACTCCCCAGTCTGCTGTTGTTTCTGGAGGCTCTGGAGACCATCCCAGTTAAAGGAAGGATATATTTTTATAAAATACACCTATCAATATATCTTCATATACAACACATGCCCAGTCTGTACGCATGCCTTCTTCAGATCTCATTTGGATCATGTGTGCTGTAGTTTTCATTCTGTTTAACCTGTCAGCTTTAACTCTCTCGAGTTCCCGTGTTGCCTGGAGAGGAGCTTTTCAGGCGGAGCTTTGTGTTGAACTTGCCCGTGGAGCTAAAGGGGGAATGGGGACAGCCGTGCCTGGTAGGGGCTTGTGCACTTTTCTAGACTCTCCGGTAATTCTAGGGCCCAGCTTGGCTGCACAGCTCCTTGTCCTTGGGTCTCCACCGCTAGAGTTCCCTTTCCTGTTGGGACTCAAAGCTGCCTTGGGGAGTTGGTTGATCCTGGGTACCCCAGCAAATCTGATAAAATGGATTTACTGTAAGTGTTCCCGATTGCTTATGGAACATCCTGTCTCTCTACCCCACCTTTGCATTTTCATCAACTGTAGACTTTTTAGCTGTGTGGCTTTGTGTCTGTGGTCAAAGGCAGGAGGAAGGCATTTATGGTAGGTGATCCATGTTTTATAACTGAATCTAAGCTGATAGAACCCTTTCTAGAGTGTTTGACTAAATACTTCGACTGCAAAAGTCAATCAGCAGTGACTTTATAGTTCACTAATAGCTTTAGCCTGATGTAGCTGGTACTAAATGTTGGGTACCATTGTTCTTGTCATACGATCAAGTTACAGCGAATGCCTGCCGTGTCCTTTGGGAAGAGAGGATTAACTGAGGGAATCAAACGCATAGATTTCTGTGGACCAGCTTGAACTTCTGTGTGTAATATTGCTAATTGCCACTAATAACTATAAAAACCACACAGTGTTACTAATGAAGACTTAACACCCTGCTTCTCCTGATCTACCATTTATTAAATACTTACTTTGTGCCAGACACTGGGCCGAGCCCTTTCTCACCATCACCCCATGTAAGGTAGGGGGACATTTCACTCTTCAGCTGTCCCATGTGAAGAGAGGTTGCGACATTCTTCGGGAGCATGCTTAGTGACCTTGCTTTGTTCTGTGCTTAGGCAGCCTTTCACTGGTCCATTGTGGTCTTTGGTGGCCTCTGCAGCTTTTAGCATCCTTACCCATAAGGCTGGATATTGGGATCTCCTCTGCACTTCAGGCCCACAGCACCTGCTTCAGACACACCCTCTGCCTACCTGAGATTTTTCTCATAAGAGTATTAGAGGCTCACTCTACTGTACTGTACCTGGGGATCAGGCTGGATGGGTAGCTAGCCAGGCTGCTAGAAAAGCAACTGGAAAACACTAAGGCAGGGTGGTGGTAAATTAAGGAAAGTAATCTCTAAGATAGCGTCTGATCATTGTTTCAACATCCTGTGGGATCCAGGCAGCCATGAGCGTCACACACTGGTATGTCTGGGTGCCCATAAGATTCTGATGTCTTAAAAATATAATTGAATGAAACCACTTCCTCTTCTATATACACATTTTCACATCAACTATTTGGTTCGGGCATTTAAATTCGTCTTTAATAAGGACATATTGCACATTCCATCTCGAGGACATGCAGATCAGAGTTCCTTCCTGCTCCCGTGTTTAGTGTTGTGGGAGCGTTTGACATGAGCAGGCATGAGTGCACCTGGTAGGTGGCCTCTGGACTGGCCCACCCATTAGCCCTGCCACTTTGGCCGACAGGCTTCTTCAGCTGTTCTGAAAATGAGATAATGTGCTCACCTCTCTTTGGCTTGTCGTGACTCAGTGGCGTGAGCAGAGTTTGGGTACCTGGTCCTGGGTATGACATGGACGCCGGGGTGTTTTTTTTTTTGAAATAATTGGAGCAGCAACACTTGGAAATGAGCCTTTGTGCACACAGTAGGGATGTTTCTCAAGACTATTGTAAAATACAGTTCTTAAAGTCATCCCTGCAAATGATCCATACCTTCAAGGGTCTTGTCATGTTCTTTGGTTTCTCCAGGAAGAATAAAGCAAGTGGCTAAGTTACCCACGGTGGGAGACCTCCTTGGTAGGAAGCCGGACCTGGCCTACAGGACTTCCAGGACCCTCTCACTTGTGTGTGGCCATTGCTTTAGGAGCATTACCTGCCCTCCCTGCTGGGGACAAATCTAAGGGCAAGCCACTCACACAAGCAGGCGCAGCTGCCCTCCAGGCTGCTTATCCGAAATAGCATTTGAATGGATAAAGCCTTTTACCTGTTGGAGATTAAATGCCCTGGAAAGCCTGTGGTTAGATAATCTAGCGCCCAGGAAAAACACTATAAATAATTGCTCCGTTGTTCTGTGCTGCTTCTCTTGATGGGAGCGAAAGCTTGCTTCTCAGCAGCAAAAGCAATAAAAACGTCTTAGGGGAGGAGCAGGGGCCTGGGTGCCTCTTCCAGAGCAGATGATTTAGAAGCTGCTCTCTCCGGGAGATTAAATAGGATTCAGGTAAACAGCTGAAGGTTTACATGGGATTAAGCTTTAAAAACAGCATCCTAGAGGGGTATTCTCCTGTGCTGCGATGAGGGAGCAAAGCAGCTCCCACTTTCTGAGCCAGGTCAACCGCAAGACTGAAGGGGATTAGGAGGGGAGTCCACCCATCCCTGCCCCTCCCCCAGCCAGAGCCTAGACAGTGCTGAGAGGGAGCTCAGAGATAGAGACAGGCCTCTCTCCCACCCTACTACATCCCCAGACAACCTGAGGGCCTGGGACCACCCAGAGCAGGCACTCCACCCCTCTGGCGTTTATCTGCTTTGTAGACAGCAAGGATATACTATGAACCACACAGACAAGTCTCTGCCTTTGAGAAATACTAAAGACAAACCGTACTTGGTTAGGAGACGTAAATTCTGAGGAGGAAAAATGAGGGGGAGAAAAGGGTGGGGCGGAATGCGAGTGAACTAGGTGGCAGGGGAGGGGCTCAGGAGTTAGGAAAACTGGGATGTCGGAAGGAAAAACCACCAGGATGCAAGACAGAGAGTGCAGAGGCCCTGCACATAAGAAAGCTAGTGTGGGCAGAGAGGGAGAGATCAGGGATCCCAGGGCAGGAAGCAAGTCCAGCTTAATGGGCCCTGTAACATCTCACTTAGGAATTTGGCTCCAAAGGAAGGTAGGAGCCACTGTTGGGCTCTGGACAGAGGCATGGCCTGATCTGAAGTTTGACTCCTCTGGCTTCTTAAGAATGGGTAGGAAGAGACAGTGGCAGGACCAAGGGGAGGAATAGGAGCCACTGCTATGACCTAGTCCAGTGGTGACAGTAGCTAATCAGGGGGTGGAGGAAGGAGATTTTGGATATTTTTGAACCGCCGCATTCTGTTGGATTGTGTTGACATGCCGGAAGTTGACTGGGAGAGAAGTCAAGGATATCTCCAAGGGGTTTCTTGGAAGCAACTGGAAGACTGAAACATGACTGATGGATGGAAGAGACCTCAAGAGCATGGTGTCTAATTTGAACATGTCTAACTTGATGCCTTGGTGCTATTGAGAGTGTTCTGGGCTTGAGTGGGTGGTTCATGGTGGAGATGGTGAGGACTCACAAGCACACAGTCTATGGAGCTGCGAGCATCAAGGGAGCATGCTGCTTGGAACCTGGGGGTGTTCTTAGTGACCATCCTGCGCTAAAGGGGGGGACTGGAGCTTATGTAGTGAGGGCTCGGCTCTTCAGTTAGCTGGATTAGAACCCAGCTCTGTCAGTGCTCTCCCAGACATCTATTTTTGTTTCATCACTTCTTAACAAGACAGGGTCTTTCATGTAACTCAGGCTAGCCTTGAAGCTGCCACCTTCTGTAGAATGCTGGCATTTACAACCACGAGACACCCTTCATCGTAGTTTATAATAGCAGTGACATGGGTAGTGTTCACTGGGACTCATTCTACTGCCTTAATGTGCTGTACCCACTCCCTAGTTTTCCAACTCCATTCCCAAATGCCATTCAAGAATGGTGTGGACGTAGGCAATCTGCTACTAGCTAGTGAAGAGAGAAGACAAAAAAAAAATTGAGACGGAACACTTAGAAATGTTCATAGCCATTTGCCACAGCCATGGTGCCCAAGGACGACAATGGTTAATTCATCTTGATGAGCAATGTAAGCAGAAAAGCAAATGAAGGTGATCTCATAGGTGGCTCATCTGTGGTGTGAGACATTCATGGAAGGTATAGTAGGACCACCAATGGATAAACAGGGGTCCTTTATGACAGATGACTCTGCCCAATGTGACACTTTCTCAGGGTAGACTTTGAGAAATGTGTGTTTCCTCCTAAGACTGGATTCTTGCCCTTTGCTAAATGGTACCAGCAGTTACCCCTATCCGTATGGGTCAGTCTTTCTTCTCCACCAGGAGACTGGGGCTTTCCTCTGCCTCATGTGAGTTGCCCCTCATTTCTTCCCGGAGAGTTACTCTCCCAGCCGCTCTAGACTATTTTAAAGTACAGGGCCTGCGGGGCTGTAGCTCGGTGGCAGAGCACTTGACTAACGTGTGTGAGGTTCCAGAATCAGTTCCTGGTGGTGACCAAAAAAATAAAATTTACTTTAAAAAAAGTAGAAATAAGTGAGAAATAAAGTGTATGGGCTAGAAGTGTTTACCAGGAGACTCCAAGAGTCCCACCATGGGAGTCTCTTGCTCTGGCTTTGCAGGCCAGTGAGGAGATACATTCTGTTCCAGTTGGACACAGCTGTCCTCGAAGGGAATTTTGGAGGGGTAAAGATGTTGATGGGGCCACATTTTCCAGCCTGTGGTATTGTTGGGTGGTTTGGTGGGATGGTGGCAAGTGCCCAGTCGAAGACGGTATGGAAGCCTGCTCAGCACAGTTCGATAAAGCCAACCATTCAGGTGACTTCCGCTTTTGCATCCAGACTTGTTCCAATCCTGTAGCTCTCAACTCCTCATTCAGAGACGTGAAGTCGTCTTTAGTCTGCCATCCCTCAGTCAACATGCTGGATCCCGGAATGCTGGAGCCACCCCCAACGTTTCCACCGACCTCTCTGGAAGGCTCCGTTCCTATCGATGGGGAGAAGCAGCAGCCCCAGGGGCTTCTGTAATTATTTGGTGTGCCCCGAAACTTGCCTGTCCTCTAGCCTCCCACGCTGCCATCACGGGGCCAGATGATGGAGGCAACACAGCTGGCAAGAGCAGCCAGCTCCCGAGTCTGTCCTCCTGACATTCGGGAATGTGACCTAGGCCGTTCGCCCAACTTGTCACTTGCATCTTAGTAGGTTGCCAGTTGCCACCTTGCCGGGCTCCCTGCTTCCTTCCGCGTATTCTCCCCTCTGTCCCGCCAGCCAGTTTTAGCTTCAGGAAAAATACCATGGGGAGAATGAAGAGGGTGTAGCTATAGGGTGAGGCAGATATTTAACTCGGGTGCAGCACGTGTGTATGTGTGTGTGTGTGTCTTTCTGTGTGTGTGTGTTTTAATTAAAATGCCATCTTAACCCCCACCTTCAGGCTCTAAATTCCTACTGATTAGCTGCAGCTGGTGGCTTGCAGTTCCAGCAAGATGCCTACCACTGTTTACAGAGAGGATTCTTGCATTCTGCCTGCTGCTAGCACTGCCTCAGATTTCAAAACATGCCACTCAGCAGATGGCGGGTGGAGATACTTGGGAGCGAAATGCCTCGTTCTGTTTGGTTCTGGCTTATTTTATTTGGGGGGATAGCGTATGTCCATCTAGCCCACATTTATATCAGGTAAGAATATCCTGTCTTGTTTTAGACGGAGAAAACTATTTTAATTCGGAAGGGAGTATGTATGTCTGTGTATAATTGCCACATAGTGTATACATGCCTATGGAACTTCAGATGGGCGCACCTGGTCTCCTTAGGTCCCCTTAACTGCTTCAGGAGTGACAGTGAAGATGATGTGGGTTCTGGGAGCTGGTGGGCATTTTAGCTGCTTCCTCCAGCTAATCCCTGGCACAGAAACAGTAGGAAAGAGAATCAAATGCAGGCTTCTTTCCCACTAGGAGAGGCATTTCTGCTGCTGAGTCCAAGATTCAACCGTCAGCATCAGAGAACTCTATAGCTTATCTCGTCTGTCTTAGCATTTAATGTATCGATGGAATGAAGTTGTTATACAATGCTGGTGATTCGACCTCCACACCCATTCTTAATTCTTCTAGTTGAGGAACAGTTCTCATGCTGCCAAGTGAGGATGGTGACCTTGAAACCCAGGGACCAGGAGCGGGGTTGGAGTCTCAGTGGAGGAGAGTTATGGCCGACAACTTGTGTCCTATTTCAAGTCCTCTGGTAGTGGTTTGTATTTCTGGAAAGAGGAGTTAGGTAGAAAAAAAGTCAGTTTGGGGCTGGAGAGACAGCTCAGTGGGGAAAGCACTTGCTGGCTAAACTCGAGGAGCCAAGTTTGGATCCACAGCACCAGCATAAATGCAGGCAAGCCGTGACCTGCCTGTAACCATCACACGCAGGCAGCAGAGACGAGCAGTCTCCCCAGCAAGCTGGCTAGCATGACTGGCCAGCTGATGAGCGCTGGAATCAAGTGAGAGACTCCCAGTATATAAGGAGAAAATGGAAGAAGGTACCTGACATCAGTCTCTGGGCTCTGTCCACATGTGCACACATCCCCACTGATATATATGCACATGATATATATGCACATGATATGCCTACATGTGCATACATGCATACAGACACGCACGCACACACTCACACACACACACACACGTGCACGCGTGCACACACACACACACACACACACCTACATACAGGAAAGGGGTTGATTTTATTCCTCCTCAGCCAAAACAAGAGCAGTGGGGGAAGAGGTAAGCCTGAGCTAGTGTGTCCGCAGTTAGACAGCTGCTCTGCAAGGTCCATGTTCGTGCAGCTGACTCTAGGCCTAAAGGAGGTTCTAGAAGTGCCATGGCGGTTGAAGAAAACCGAATATGCAAACTCATTCTTCAGACAACAAATGGCACGTCTTCCGGTGGAAAGCTCTGAAGCCCTGAGCCTTTTGTGTTTCCCATAGCGCTGGGTAGATGCTAACAAATACACAAAGGTTTATTTGTGAGTGTGACAGACAGGTTTTTATAATTCTGGCAGCTTCTGGCATCTGGTGACAACTCCAACAATTGCTTTCTGTGGTTGCCAAAAACCCCCATCTATTCTCCAGGTTGTGACTTCGCACATGGGAACATAAGACTCCTCAGTCTTTCCGCCATCTCTGAGTGCCTACGTGCACAAGAAAATGCTGCAGTGGCACCCAGGCCAGTCGCGGTCTGATAGCCCTCAATTGTACTTCATTCCATTTTCCAGCATCTTCCCTGAGTGGCCATAAGTGCACGGCTCAGCAAATTAGTCCCCGGTTTTAGGTCTTTCAGCGTTTCCTCATCTGCAAAAACATCCGTCTAAACTATCGATCCAAATCTAGACTGCCGCCTGACCCATGTGTTGTTTTCCGGGTTGTCTCTACCTTGCCCTTAACCTCAAGGTTGACATTCTAGCCACATCACTGCCCAGTGAGTCAAGTTGTTCATCATTTGTGTTTGGAAGGAGCAGCCCAAGCCTACTGCCCTGCACCTTTTAGAACACGATGATGTCTCCTTTCTTCCTCTAGTACTTTTGAACCCTTTGGGATAGACCATGTGTGTCCCTTTTGGCCATTTCCTGCATGGGTTGGTCCAGGATTTAGGCTGCAGTTCACCTTCCTCTCTTCCACTCACCACATTGACCAATCACTTTAGCTTTTCCAGTTCTAGGCCTACTCAGAAGCTATATATTCAGCCTAGATAGTGAATTTTGCATGACCAGCAGCCTCTCATCCTTTCTATTTTACCTTATCTTGTGAACAGCATATTGGAGGCTGAAAAACCAATTTTGACTGTGTGTGTGAGTGTGTGTCTGAGTGTGTATGTGTCTCTGTGTGTGTCCCTGTCTCTCTCTGTGTGTATATGTCTCTCTGTGTGTGTCTGTCTATCTGGATGTGTGTCTCTGTCTCTGTGTGTGTATGTATGTGTCTGTCTGTCTGCCTGTCTCTCTCTCTCTCTCTCTCTCTCTCTCTCTCTCTCTCTCTCTCTCTCTCTGTGTGTGTGTGTGTGTAGGCCAGAAGTCGGCATCCAACATCAGGTAGCTTCCTTGGCAGTGTCCCTGACGGAGCTGGGCTGACTGACTCGTCACTGAACTCTAGTGGTCCCCGTGCTCCTCATCTTCACCCTCTGCACTAGGGTGACAGCCTAGTGTGACAGTGCCCAGCTCTTAAGTGAGTGTTGTGCGACGGCCACTTCAGCAGCTCAGCTTTCTCCCCAGCTCTAATCTTTGTCATTGAACTAGACTTTCCAGACCACTTATGTTAATGTAATACCTAATTATATTTGGGGTTAAATTTAGCATTCTTAGGCCTTTTTTTATTGATTTTTATTGAGCTCTACATTTTTCTCTGCTCCCGTCACTGTCTTAGGCCTTTTTTATTTTCTTAACTTTTGAGGTGAATTAAAACTTTTTTTCTCCATTTACTAGTTTGCAAAACAGAAATCCTATTTTTCTAGTAACTACCTTGGAGATTTCTACTTAAATTTGTTTATTGCTGTGTGCCAAGTTTTAAAGTTAATAAGAACTCTTAACCTCTTTCTGGGTAAAACAAAGACCTTCAAGTAATTTCCATTTATTTTTTACCACGTTCATTCTGTTGATGAAAATTATAATTGGATTATGGAAAAACTTACCAATTACCATTGTATGTGGTGATGTTTGTGTGGCCATTCTTATGTACGAATATTCCTTTTTCTCTTTGTACTTCAGCCCGTCCATCCCCTGGAGCCTTTTCCTCCTTAAAGCCCAGCCATTAGAGATTTCTTACTGAAATGAGCTGATGAAAAATACTTCACTTATTTGAAAATATTTTGAATCATAGATCTTTTATCATCTTTCTTTCCTTTTCTTGTTTCTGCCTTTTTCCCCCCCTTGAGACAGGGTTTCTATGCGTTATAGGCCTAGCTGTTCTGGAACTAGTTCTGTAGATGAGGCTGGCCTCAGACTCACAGAAAACTGCCTTTTGAGGTAAACAGAATGCTGTGGGGAACAGAATACTCTAGCACACACAGTGGCCCGAGCCCATCACCTTGGTGGACATTTCACTAGAGAGTTGCTCTGCAATGCTGGCCCCTCTTGACAAAGGCAGGGTTGAGGAACAATCAGGCCAGTTCACAGAGACTACTCCAGGGGGAAATGATGTTAGAAAATTATCAATGCAAAACTCTAGGACATTTTTCTTTCTTGAACTCCCTAGCAAGTTGGCTCAATTGGAAATGACTCCCTGTCCCGATTTGCTTTCTGTTGATGTAATAAATACTGTAATCAAAAGTGGCTTGGGGAGGAAAGGGTTTCTTTCAGATTTCAGATTCCAGTCCATTACTGAGTGAAGTCAGATACTCTGTCAGGACAGAAATGCGAGGGAGAAAGCAATGGAGGCAGCTGCTTCCTGGCATGGTCCCAGGCTCATCACCGTATAGAGCCTAGACCCACCTACCTAGGGATGGCACTGCCCACAGTGGGCTGGACCCTCCTATGCCCATTAGTAGTCATGAAAATGCATCATAGACATGTCCACAGGCCAATCTGATAGAGGCAATTCTTGCATTGAGGCGTTCTCTTCCCAGGTGTGTCAAGTTGACAACCAAGATAAGCCTTCAATCCTGGGAAGTCTACAGACAGGTAGCGATGGGTAAGGAGTCAACTCCATCAATGGGAATTTATGGCTTCACTCACTACTCTTGGCCAGATCTGGGCTTTCATTTTAAAAACTCACCATAGTACTACTCAAGTAGCTGATTCCAGGACAGCTCCGGCCTCTGTCATCACCTCTGGCAGGACTAGCTTTTGCAGGGGCAAAGAAGCTCCGTTTACTGGGCAGTAATGGATAAAGCTGGCTGTCACTCAGATAGGGGCAAGCAAGCTCCATTCACAAGGACTCCCAGTAGTGGACAAAGCTGCCTATCACTTAGGAAGCATCAAGGTCTTGTGTTTGTCTGGCAAAGCCAGATTTAACACACTCCACAACCATGTATGGTGACGAGCCATCGTGGCTCAAATATGAGTTTCTTTGGGTTTAGTTGAGTTGAAAATAAAAAGGAAAAATCCATTATAGTTAATTCATAATTGAATGCATTTTGCTTCTTCTAGTGCCTTGGGTGTACATGTGTGTGTTTGTTGCATTCCAGCCCTACCATTTGGGGACTTCCCTAAACAGATTGCTCATGAAGAGAGCCAAGTATGGATCTGGAATTTGTTGAGATGAACTGGCCATTGCGTTTGCATTGACTGAAAGCTGGCATGCTACAGAGCAGTTGGGAGAGGATTCTGAGGCTCCTGGGGGATTCTCGAGGGTTGGCTCTTGGCTGGCCCCTGGGTGAGGGTGAGCATCCCACGAAGGCCGTCATGGCCCCTGCTGCTGCCTCAGCTATGGCTTATGCTCTTGCAGGAGGCAGCTCTGGAGTCTAGAGTTCCTCATCCTCCAAGATCCATGCCATCATGATTGACTTCCTCCCCCTCACATATCAGTGTGGGCTTTTGACTTGAAGTGAGAAGTTAAATGTAGTATATAGTTTTTGCACATTTGTGGCCAGTCTTGTTTGTGACTGAAAGTGCATTGTACAAGACTGCCAGGCCCCTCTGCTCACTCTTATCACCGTCACTGCTCTCTCGGAAGATTCCCTTCCAGCCAGCCCTGTCATGCCGTGCTTGAAGGATGAGCTGGGCTGCCCTGTCCAGCCTTTGGCACAGCCATTGTGAGAGCAGAGTATGTGGTCAAGGCCCAGGCGGAGGAGGGGGCAGAAGATTCCCAGCCTGCCCAGCCTGGGTGATGTGCTTGGGGTCTGGGAACCTATCCCTTGAAGGAAGCTTCCCTTCTTTCAGTTCTCTACAGATAGAACTGGGGGGGGGGGGGAGACCGAGAGAGAGAGCACATGCTCACTGTTTTGGCTGTCCTCTCTAGAGCTAGTAGCCTTATGCCCTGCCACTAGACTGTTCTTGCATTGAGTTCTAGAATATTTGTCTGGGCAAATTGTCATAACCCCAGGACTGCTATGACATCTGGGGTTCCAGGACGTTGTTAGATAGAGATGGATTCCTGGAGAGCAATATGAACTGGTAGCACACGTGGGGGGGTGGAGGGGTGGGGGGTGGTGAGTTCAAGTTTTGCCTGTTAACCACCGTTGACTGCTGTTTGAAAAAAGAAATGGCTCTTCTAGTGAGAGGATACTTGAAATAACAGCTCCATCTTCCTGCTGGATAAATGGACCCTGGCAGTGACCCTCTGAAGGCTAACTGTGTAAAGGCAGGGAAGGCTATCAGGAAGGAATCTAGGTTCGGGTTCAGCTTCCTCTGCTTCTAGGCCTGTGGTGCTGGGCAGGTTGTTTACCCTCTTGGACCTCTGTTTTTGTGCAGAAAAATGAGAACATTAGCTGTCACCGGAAGGATCCTGCCTCGGTTCCTATGATAATGTGAGGAGACCAAAGGGAGGGCACATAGGCCTGGTACTGCATTGAATTTATAGCTATGAAACATCTTTATTTACAGCCTGTTGGTGACTGGGCAGGTTGGCAATGCGACTTCAGAGCTATAGGCCTGCGACTGTTATGTAGTGTGGAGGGGGGGCCGGCTTGTTGTTGGGGTTTCTGTGCCACCCAGTATCCCCAGCTGTTTAGCCCCAAAGAAAATGACACATAGATCTCTATAAGTTATAAAGCTGATTGGCCCATTAGCTCTAGCCTCTCACTGTCTAACTCTCACATCTTGATTAACCCATTTTTCTGATCTATGTTAGTCATGTGGCTCAGTCCCTTTTTTTCAGTGGGGCAGATCACATCCTGCTGCTTTGGTCCTGTCTGGTTTTCCCGCCTATATTTCCTGTCTGGCCAATCAGCGTTTATTTATAACATGATTGACAGAATACAGACAATTCTCCCGCACCACTTTTACAGTGATTTGAAGAAAAAATAATGATGGCTAGGTTTTTCAGTTTTGAAAGTGAGGCACGTGGTAGAAGTTGAAAGGGTGACGGGTGAGGCACCCTGCCCAAAGGTGACTTGTTTGCCTTTTGTGTCTTTCTAGAAACGTCTGAGTGCCTGGGTACGTATGATTGGTCACACAGAAGCACACACCATGGCTTATATAAGCTGCACGGGACCTATTATACACAGCTATACTTTTGTTTCCACTAAGAGCCCAAATGATGAAGATCCTAGGCTGACTCGCAGGATATTGAGCCACAATGAGCAGCGAGATTCTTCCTTCCACCTCAGTACTCATGGATGGATGGAAATGTGGTGTTGAAAGCTGTTCCCACTGGCCCAAAGCTTTTAGGATTATGTCCTGCGTTTGGAGGCTGAACCTCCCCTCAGAATTAGGTTGTTAATACTGTGGTTTTCCACTGGTCCACCCAGTTAAATTTAACCATGCCTTGTGGCTTCCACATAGATGGTGTGTGTGTGTGTGCGCGCGCGCACGCGCGTGCCTGACAAAGCTCCCTTTTTTTCAGATCTTCAAGAATACAATGCTGCTCTTCAGAAGGCCGTGCTTTCAGAGACCCCTGCCTGTGACATTTATGCAGGCAGCTCATTCTCCAGTGTCCTTGGGGGAAGTTGTTGTTATTAATTGGGTTGCAGAGGGTAGCTATATAGATTATAAAACATGTCTTCCTATATACACATCAAGCAGAGCCAACTTCATCTTTAAAAAAAAAAATCAGTTCACCTACAGAAATACAAGGATCTGTTAGATTGCATTTAGCCCAGCTGGCCGTTGAAGCACTGTATTGTCAATTTCTACCCAGATTTCTTTACCGTTGTTGTTAACAGATGGGATTTAGTTCTCTAGAGAAAGAAAATGCTTCAAACATCTTAAAACGAATATTTTTGGAGCCGGAACAGCTCTTATCCTTTTGTGTTACAGAGTGAAATGACTTTACTTCTGTTTTTTTTTTTTTAAAACACACATATGTGTGGTTTGGCATGTGTGTGCTTTTAGTGTCGATACTTTACTAAAGTGAAATGGGTGAGATGAATGGTATTCTGTGTGCACTAACTAAGGATCCTGTGTGCATTTTGTTGTCCTGCAGGCTGTTTGTGTGTGCAATAACCTTCTGGCATTTGTAGTCCTGATCTATCCTGCGTGGGCTCTGGGGTGCCCTGTACACGGTCCCCCTGATGGACCCTGGGGTGTTCAGTGTGGTGACTCCTCTCCTGTTCCCCCAAAACTTGTGCTGATGGAGACCTTTCTGTGCATGTCCCTGTCCAAATCTCTAGCTTCCCTCTGTGCAGTGGCTGGAGTGCTGAGTCCGTCAGCTCCTGTCTGCCTGGTGCTGGCTCTCGTCCTCTTTGACTCTCCTGAAGAGCCCTTTGCTTCACAGCTGTCTGCTGTCTTAGAGCACAGTGTATGTGGAAAGGGCTCGAGGATGTGCTGAGTAGGGTGTGAAGCTTAAAGGAGACCAGTTCTCATCTCTGCGTATCAAAAACTAGAGCAGCAAAACAAAACAAAAATGGCATCAAAACTTCAGTCCCTACACAACCTCCCATCTTGAAGAGGGCACACAAAACTTAAGGTGACAAGAATCCGGAAATGAGTCTTGGCAGCGCCAGAGAAGACAGATTTTTCTTCTTAATACCTCTCCTGTGCATGGCTAATAACCTAAAAGAAGCCTTGCACTTTGAGCATCCGACCTCTCCCGTGCATGGCTAAAGGAAGCATTGAGCTTTGAGCATCCGGGCTTTTATGATGCTCATGAAACTTTGTCTCTAAATGCCAATGTGCTGAAGTTATGAGTATTAAAGATTTATCAGACACCCTTAAGTGTGTAGAAAAAGTATTCTCTCCTCCTCATGATTCTGGATGCCAGCATTAGTATTAGCAGTAAGAAACGGCATCCGTTGATAGGCTTTTACCCTGGCAAAGACCTCCAGGCCTATTCTCCTCCTGTCTCCTATGAGCACATAATGTTCCCATCTCCTTGAAGCGGGAGTGGGAGTGGAATGAAGCCTTTTCCATGGCTTGGGATTGGAACTCGGGTGTGTTGCTCTGTTGTAGCCGCTGCTGTCTGGTGTGGATAGGGGTTCACTCTGCAGTATAGCATGAAGTCCTTCCTCCCCAGGGTGTTTCAAGTTCATTCCTGCTAAGGAGACAGACAGCGGGCTGATCTGACCCAGCATGCATGGACAGTTGTACAAAGCCAGTTGACAGGGTGTACTTGAGCATTTTGGCCCCCCGGCCAGCCACACAGGTGGCTTCTCATCTGCATGAAACAGAGACGGTGTTCTGTGTTTGGAAGCCACAAAGAGGAGTCTGGGAATTATGATCCTCCTTGTCTCAGCACAGCTTGACTTGGTCTGTGGTTCCAGGGTCAGCTGTAGAAAAGAGAGGCCATTATAGAAAGTTAAAGGAGAAAGGAACTTACTGTAGGGGACAGGATGTCTTGAGAGATGACGAGGTGTTCTGAACCTTTCACTGGGTGGAGGTCTCAGGAGCAATCACCCTCAAACCATATTAAAGAACTGGACCACAGAGGAACCTGTTTCTAACAGGACGCTGCTTTCCCTGAAGCTGGTTTTCCAGAACCATTTTTGCAATTTCAGTGATTATGATGGCGCCACAGTCTGGTAGCCGTCCATGGCTGGACTAGATCATGCCACAGCTGCCAGAGCCAACCCCGCAAACCAGTGCCTCAGCCTTGCTTCCTGGCACCCATGAAAGCTGGTCCCTTAGGGCTGAGGGAACAGTGGCTAGACAAACCATTCTACAAAAGCCAGGTTCTCTGGGCCTTGCTCATGGAGTGGAGAGCAGCTGATACTGAAGTTAGCTCTTCCTCTTCCGTTGTCTGAAATTTGCAAACATGAGTCTCATTGACCAGACTGAAATCATTTCTGGAAATTTAGCTACAAGAGCTCTGAGGGATGGGGTTCTGGTTTTCCATATCTTTCAGGGCTAGTGTGCATACAGAAGGTTGGTAGAGTATTGGTAAAAGCCAGGGTCATTCCTTGTGTCTATGATCAGGAGAAGTAGACTCTTGTTTCCAGGCCTGGCAGAGGAGTCCAGAATTGAAGTTAGCTAGATGACAAAATAATTGTGAACCTTCTGTGACTTGTGCAGACAGTGCCATCAATGGGTAGCAGAAGGCCACAGGTCTGTTCCTTGACTTCCTCTTAGCTGCTCTGCAGCTGTTAGACTGCATTACCATATCCTCAGGGAAGCTCTTGAGAACCCCCGTCTCATTGGCTGCTATGAAGGGAAATCATACATTAAAAACTTTCCTATTGTGTAGCATGCCAATGTTGTAAATTTCTCGATGGAATCCAGCTTTCTTCCAAACTTGCTTGACCACAGGAAAGTGCCACTGCCTGAAAAATGCAGAAGTGGTGTTTCCCAGCAAATGGGAAATGCTCCTTTGAAGAACAAGTAGCTGGTACTGCGGGGAAGAGGATTCCGTTACTTCTAGGGAACTGCCCTTGACACAGCCTCTGTTGGGAGCCTTTCCGAGCACAATGAAGGGCTTTGCTGAAGTGCATGTGGCCTCTGCCTCTCAAGGTGAACCCAAGGCATGGCTCCCCTGACCTGGTGAACGAGAACAGTCCCACAGGAGTCCATTTGGCCTGTGAGTCATCCCCAAGGGCTCCGTGGAGGTGCCCATGATCACTATTGGAAAGTGGAGCAATCATAAAGTGTTCATTGTAGATCATGTCTCATCTGTATTGATCTCTCGTGGAAGCAGATAGTACTGCTGTGGAAAGTGTGAGCAGCGAAGTGGGGAGCTGTGGTCTCTGGTGTCCTGAATGAAGGAGGGAGCATTTCAGAAGCAAATACATGTAGCCCCTGCTCCTGAGCAGGGTGGGAAAGACTGACTGCACGTCCCAAGGACTTGCAGCTGGGTCAGCGAAGCCCCATTGGCAGTGGGAACCAGGCCCAGAGGGAAGGTAGGCGGCAGACAGCCTTTGGAAACCAGGCAGCACAAAGGAGGATAAGAGACACTCTAGTCACACAGGCGGCTCTGTAAATACCTGCGTTTGTGGTATTTGTGATTCTCAAGTGTTTTGTTGGGTCAAGCGTAAGCACTAGATAGGGCAGCAGCTATGGGAAAGGCTCTGAGCTCTGTACTCTCAGGCTTGCTCCCTTACCCTGGCTTCTCAGAAGTCAACCGTACCATTCTTGGACTTAACTTTCCCAGTAACAGGCAACTAGGGAATTGCAGAATTGAGCGGGCTTTCTGGGAGGTAGAAATGTCATATAACATAGCCTTCAGCGTGTTTCTGGCTCTTTCCTTGTTAGTATGTTTTGACTGAACTTGAAGTCATGGGATGGATAATAGCTTCCTGTATATACATAAGTTTACCACTTAGCTTCCTAGTTATCATGAACATCAGTTATGCACAGGGCTGCCTGAGCTGGGCAGTGAAAAGTCCATTGCCTTTCGCCTGCTTTTGTGCTCTCTGGGATCAAATCCCTCAGCACAGATCTCCTTAGTGGAGGTCTCTTCTTCTCTGTAAGCACTTTAGTTAGTAGAGGGCTAGCATTACTACCAAATCCCAGCTTTTCCTAATAACACAGTCTGGCGCTTACTTATCTGTTCCAGAGTGGTAACTTAGCGCAATCACATGCAATGTGAATCCACCACACATTCACACCAGGACTCTGAGAGATAATAATTTCATTTTGATAGTGAGGGTTTAATCTCTTAAGTTTTTATTAGGGAAATTTCTGTATCAGTAGTAGAAAGAATTATATAATCCGTCTGTCCATGCCTAGATTAAAGAGTTATCTTCTGGCTTAGGCGGATATCTATGACTGTAACAAATACCTAAGATAAATCAACTTAAAAAGAGGAAAGGTCAGTTTGGCTCGTGGCTTTGGAGGTTTTGGTCCATGGTTGGTTGACCAAATTGCTTTTGGGCCTGAGATGAGGCAGAGCATCCTGGTAGGGAGTGTATAGCAGAAGCAGCAGCAGAAGCTTACCTCATGGTGGCTGAGAACAAACCAAAAAAACAAAACAAAGCAAAACCAAAACTGGAGGAAGAGGAGGGGTTAATCCAGGCCTTAAATCTTCTGCAAGGCAATGGTTCAACAAAAACATAACGTTCTTCAATGTCCCCTGCTTCCTAAGGCTCTGCACTCTCAGTACTGTCCTGGGTTAGGGACTGAGCTTGCAACAACTGGGCTTTGGGAGACATTCAGGCTCCAAACTCTAGTGTCTGTTTTTGGTAAGTTACAACATTTATATAATTGTCTTGGTTTTCTGTGGAATATTGACTCCTGGCCCAAGCTGCCATGACAAACACCAAAACCTGTGACTGTCCATATTCCCGAGGTAAAAGGGAAGGATGCTTGCATGCAGCCCACACTTCCTACCAGGTGCTTTAATCACTAGATCCCTTGAAATCGAGTGCAGTGTAAACGGCGTGTAACGACAGCAGCAGCAAATGGCCGTGTTGTAAATGGTTATATTTACATGGTTATTTTATAAATGGATATAAAATGCTCATTGGGAAATAATGGCAGAGTCTGTGCATTTTCTGTATAGTATAATTTTCGGAACATTTAAAAAAAAATACTATGTATGAAAGAGTGCACGTGTACATGTGCCATGGCATGTGTCTGTGGGGTTAGAGGACAGTTTTGGGGGCTTTGATTTTCTCTGTCCACGGTGGGATCTGGGACCTGAACTTGGGTCATCAGGTTTGCACAGTTAGTGGTTTAACCTGCTGAGCGGTCTTTGCATACATACACACGTATACACACCGTTCTTTTCCCCCAGTGTTTGTGATTTACAATAGTTTGTGTTTAGATGGTGAACCCAAAGACACAAAGGTTCTTGTCATTTTCCTTCCCCATGGATTACTTTGAGGCAAGAATTATCAAGCTATAGTTACATGTGTTATATCCCTCTTTTTCTTTATTTCTCTGTATTTTTACTAAGTTTTCTAGACTGAGGAGAGAAGGGCTTTTAAGGGAGAGACTTACTGGATTTCCACAGAAGAAATATATTCAGGTCAATGTTCACATGTGCAGAATGTCTACCCAGCACACCTTAGCGGCTCTGTGTTGGGGGCAGGGCTTGTAAGAGGCTGGGATAGCAGAAGATATTGGTGATGTCAGCCCCCGTACTGGAATTCCTTACAGTTCAATTGATCCTTGGAACTATTGCCTAATAAGTGTGAGTCCAGGCTAAGTACCCCCTGAGTGTTTGTGTTCATGCGGTGTCCATTTGCTCTGTGTAGCAAGAGGCTGTTATCTGGGGACTCGGGGAAGGGGATTGGGAGGGGAGGGGAGGGGAGAACGGGCTGAGTACCAGTTAGTTACCCTCAGATAATGGAAAGGAATTCTGACTAAAAGAATGTACTAGAAACTCATTGGCTAACTGAAGACATCATTAGTCTGGAGTACTGTCTTCTGCAAGGCCATGGGAAGATAAGTTCAAATTATACTTTTCTACCATGGGCTGCCTTCCATGGGACTGAATTCTAGAACCATCCCTGTGGGACCGTCTGACTGCAGGAGGTTACACACCTGAGCAAGGACTCCATGTGGGAGAGGTGTATTAACTTTGCCTGCTTCTGTGGCAACCCTGGCTCTCAAGGGCCCCAAAGCAGGGGTTCTCCTGGGTCAAAAAGGAATCTTGACACCAAGCACCTGAAAAAGTGAGTGTCTGCTCTGAAGACCACTGTCATCTCTGGCTGCCTCCTTGGCCATCATAATCACCTGGCCTCTGCTTTCCATGACAATGGCATTTGCATATGTTGTTCTGGTTTTTCTATCGCCATGGCAACTGCAGGAGCTCAGGTGCTCCTCACCATCAGGTGCCTCAGAATCTTGTATGCAGATTTTCTGTTTCTAGTAGCTCCCAATTCCAGTCATTTCTATCCAGTCCTTGCTGCTGCAGCTGCTGCTGCTGCTGCCACCGCTTCCACTGCCACCGCCTTAACCTAAACCAAAGCATTGTGGTGGTTTGCATCGTTGAAGTTCTCCCGGAGGATCAATCCTAAGTTTTTTCTTGGTTCTGCCCTGCACATTTTCAACCTTATCAGTCTCCCCAGACCCCCTCTCCCCAGTTACACAGGCTCACAAACATACTCTGTACCTCACCACACATGTCTTTCTTTTTGCTGGTTCTGCTGTCTCTAATGTCTTCCCTGAGCTCTTGGCCTCACAGAACCTCTGTTCCTCTGAAGTTTTGCTGACCCCTCCAGAGAGAGGGTCACTTCCTTTGAGCTCTGGTGGCATTTGTGTGCGTTGATTCCCCAGGCCCATTTACGGCCGATGCTTCTTTGTGAATGGACAGCATGGTACCATATTTTGTATTTCTCTAATTCACCACTACAGTGCTGGACACATGAGGGCTCGAGAGATAACCTAGTGTTTTTCTTTTCATAAGAGAACAGAAACGTGGACAATTAGAAGCAGAAAATTTTACTGCTGAGTAGTACTCTAATATGTATATATTCCATACTTTCTTCATCCATTCTTCAATTGAAGGGCATCTAGGTTGTTTCCAGGTTCTGGCTATTACAAACAATGCTGCTATGAACATAGTTGAGCATATACTTTTGTTGTATGATAGGGCCTCTCTTGGGTATATTCCCAAGAGTGGTATTGCTGGGTCCAGGGGTAGGTTGATCCCGAATTTCCTTCTTGAAGTTTGCGTACAAATGGATGGAAATAGAAAACACTATCCTGAGTGAGGTAAGCCAGATCCAAAAAGAGGAACATGGGATGTACTCACTCATATTTCGTTTCTAGCAATAAATAAAGGACATTGAGCCTATAATTCGCGATTCTAGAGAAGCTAAATAAGAAGGTGAACCCAAAGAAAAACATATAGGCATCCTCCTGAATATTAACCTTCATCAGGCGATGAAAGGAGAGACAGAGACCTACATTGGAGCACTGGACAGAAATCTCAAGGTCCAAATCAGGAACAGAAGGAGAGAGAGCACGAGCAAGGAACTCAGGACCGCGAGGGGTGCACCCACACACTGAGACAATGGGGATGTTCTATCGGGAACTCACCAAGGCCACCTGGCCCGGGTCTGAAAAAGCCTGGGATAAAACCAGACTCGCTGAACATAGTGGAAAATGAGGACTACTGAGAACTCAAGAACATTGCAATGGGTTTTTGATCCTACTGCACGTACTGGCTTTGTGGGAGCCTAGGCAGTTTGGATGCTCACCTTACTAGACCTGGATTGAGGTGGGTGGTCCTTGGACTTCCCACAGGTCAGGGAACCCTGATTGCTCTTTGGGCTGATGAGGAGGGGGACTTGATCGGGGCAGGGGGAGGGAAATGGGAGGTGGTGGCGGGGAAGAGACAGAAATCTTTAATAAATAAATTAATTAATTAAAAAAAAACAAAAAAAAAGTTTCAACCAATTAAAAAAAAAAAGAAGCAGAAAATTTCATAGGGCCGTGCTTGAGAATCATCAATAGAGTATTGGCAAGCTGGAGCAGCAGGGAAGCTAGGAAGGATGATGGGATGGATTTTGCTGTTTGGATGATACAAACTAAATGAAGACGTTGTCTGCTTCCCAGGGGGATTTTGAAAGGCTGGGCAGATTCCCTAGAGGACCCTGGTACTGAGGATCTTGGCTTTTTGAAGACTGATACTTGTGTCTATATAATCAGAGTTGGTGCAGTATGAACGTAAGCAACACCAGCTCTTTGATGGACTGTGAGCTTACCAGACTCATGGGTTACAACTGGATCATCCTCATGGCTTGCCCCGGTATGGGACATAGATCTGTGCCATTGTATTCTTGGCATGAAGAGTGATGAACCAGTAGCAGTCATCATTGGGACTCTTAGGATTGCTGTTGATGGATGACTTCTCAAGGACAATGGCTGAGCCAGTGCCCTAGGAAGGTTGGCCTGGGTCTCCTGCCCTGTCCTGTATCTGTACGTGCTGCTCCTTAGAGAAGCATTGACAGGCCCAAATTGGGTCCTTCCTGGTCCTCGAAGAACTGGAAAGACTATGTCCACAGTAAAGTTCAAGAATGGGACAACGAGAAAGGAGGGCTGGAAGGGTCAGATGACAAAGTATTCAGCTGAGCGTCTGGGAGCAAACAAAAAAGAGGTGGCTGGTTTCTTCAGAGTGTGTGGATGCTAAGCTGTGAAAATGGCAGCTGTCCAGATAGGTCAGTGTGATGGGAGCTCACAGGTAGAGGTGGTCTTTCATAGTCATCCTCTGTCTTTCTTGTCACAGCCTGACACATGCCTTCTACTTCAGATCCGCCCCCCCCCCCCCCCCCCCCCCCCCCCCCCCCCCCCCCCCCCCCCCCCCCAGTGCTTCTCTTCTCACCACATAGGTGCCTCTTGTTGGGATGCCCAGTGATTCATGTGTCCACTCCTGGAATCACGTTTCTGTTTTTAGTGACCAGCCAGGCATACCAGGTAGGCTGGGGGCCGTTCTTTTCTTTGTGTGTCCAGGGACTCTCACCATCATGGCAAGCACAAGGGGAGATGCCCTGTAAAGAGCGGGTCTCTGGTATGTCATCTCAGCTTCTCTGCTTCAGCCTGTGGACTGCTGACCTCTGCCAAGTCTCACCTTACTCACTGAGAAAGCAGACTTAAACATGATTCAGACGTAGAGCTAATACATGTACACATGTCTTTCTCTGGACCTAGCATGTGTTCAGTAAACACTGTCCACCCTACACTTTTTAGCCCACAGTTGTCATCACACAGGATAGACACATAATACAAACTTCAAATGCGTGCTTAGTAGTTAACGGGGATGAGCTGTATCAGTTTTGTAGGGCTCCTTCAGAACTGTGATTTTGGCCAACAAGCGCTCGGTACCAGGACTGATGAAGGGACTTAGAGTCTGCCACGTTCCTAGTCAACAAAGAAGTAGGATGAAGCAAGCTTAAGGAAATGACTTGCTTTGCTCAGTAGTGAATGCCAGGGAGAAGTCAAAAGTCCAAGAAAACTGATGGGGTAAATTTGAGATGGAAGAAATAGATGGAAAGCTCTGGGAGTTCCTACCTCAGCAACAGTGGAGGGTCTACCATGGGCAGCCTGCATAGCACCGAGTTCAGGCAGTGGCTTTTAGCAGCAAGTCCCTCTCCTTGTTGGGGCAGGAGTTGCCTTGGCTTTAAGGTGTGGTAGTGATGCTGTGGTGTGGTGTCCATGTGAGAAGGGGGCTTCACTGTGTATATGAAACTCAACCTTGCCAGCACAGAGTACTTCTCTGCATATCCCTTGGAAGCAACGACAAATACTCACCTTTGAACTCAGCTCATCAGAGGCTGGGGAGGTAGATTTCTTTGTGAAGAGCCTGCCCCAGGGAAGCATGGAGACGTGAGTTCAGATCCCCAGCCCTCGCATAGAAACTAGATGATGCTGCATGCACCTGTAATCCCACCAGTGAACTGACGCTCACTGGCCAGCCAGCTAGCTGAATCAGTGAGTTTCAAGTTCAGAGAGACCATGGGTCTAAAAACACTAAAGGTAGAGAACAGTTAAGATGCCCAGTGTCAACCCCCTGACATCTATGTGTGTACACATCCATGTAACAAATATGTGCACTACACACCACATACTTAAAGAAAAATAAAAGTGAGTTCATCTATGTCCTCAAAGCATTTGACTCTACCTGATTAATCTCTGGATGTCATGTGATAGGTATTTGTTGAGAGTGTGTATTGCTGAGGGTGTATGTTGGACTGTATCCTAAGGGAAGGGAAAGGCATATAGGTGTCCCTTGAGAAATAAGATGATTAAAGCATGCATTTGCGGAGTGGTTTCTGTTGTTTGCTTCTGGTCAGTGGCTCTCACTGCTATAACTTTGGGACACAGGCAGCTATAGCAGTGATAGTTTCCCTTGAGTGATGAGCCAGATGCTGGTAATATGCCTGGGGTTTTTCGGAGATCAAAATCCAGTGAGACTTTATCTTCCACAAAGCCGGTACTGTTTAGCAGGGAGGCCTGGCTGTCTGTGTACCCTGACATCATCTGGCTAGCCCCAGGATGGTAGGAATAAATGGTGTAGGTGAGCAAGGCAAGCTAGCCGCGTGGTGATTTGAAGGGGACTCTAAGAGTATATTCCGAGTTTCAATCCTTTTCCTGCTGTAAGACACTAGGAAAAACTCGTCAGTTCTTTACTGCTACGGTTTGGTCGGGGAAAAGAAATGAGTTCTGAGTTTATGCAAAACAATCATGTTTTATTCATCGTTGGGTAGCGGTCATTCTTGTGGCATGTGAGGTGAATGATGTCAGTTTTTCCGTCTCAGCTGGAGCATATGGTACTGGACTTTCATGCTCTGCGTGGCGCTGGGGAAACCCAGTGAAAGAAGTCCTGGCTCCTGGCCCAGGGCACTGGAAATCAGGAGTTTTCTTAGACAGGCTGTGTCGTGTGGATGTGGAGGGAATTCTGCGGTGCCCACGGAGACTGAGCTGTGAGGTTGACGGTAGAGGATATGGACAAAGGACTCTGAAGGAGCTGGCATTTGAGCTCCAGCTCAAGTTCACGTGTGGCTCTGCCTGCATAAGGAAGAGTCCCTCAGTTGGGTGCCAGCCATTGATGATGGCTGTCCTGATGTGTGCAACCTGGGAAAGGCGCCCATGAGTGAACACTTGCTGGCCTTGCAGTGTGAAGAGACCAAAGCCCTGGTTCCCACAATGGACCTGACTATGTGGCCATTCCTAATTTATTTATCCTTGTTTTAGGTGCTTGTTGGTCATGGTTGGTTGGTTGTCATTACTCTGCCTAGACATAGTCTGTGCGAGGGAAGACATTTGGAAGTCATGGACCTGAAATGGCTGCAGCTGGGAAGTTATTCCAAGAACCTTTGGACGCCACCCGGTCTCCTTGACAACATTGTCTCTGAGATCCAAAGAATTGTCCTGAACATGTGTATACTTTCTTCTTCCGAGTTCTTTCTGGACTCCCCTTTCAAGGTTTTTGATATATTATATTTGCATATTAAAATCAAGTAATTGGCTCTTTGCAGACAAATAGCACAATGTGTATATTTTTCTTATGAAAACAGGAAAATTTAAGTCATTATACTTACCTTTTAATGAAGAACACAAATGCTTGGATGTGAACAAATTGCAGAGGAAAAAAATCTGTGGTTGGCAAAGACTCAGGACATGTGCAAAATGTGAATATTTATAAGTATCAGAGGGGCCTGCATGTGTCTGCACCTGCTTGGTTGGCATTCATAGGAAGAGCGTGCAAGGGGAGACAATCATGAAAAACCATGTTGAGATCTGTCTGTCAGGGTTTTATTGCTAAGAGACACCATGACTGTCATGCTAAGAGATGCAACTCTTATAAAGGAAAACATTTCACCGGGACTTGTTTACAGTCCAGAGGTTTAGTCCACTATCATCATGGCAGGATGCATGGTGGCACGCAGGCAGACACAGTACTGGAGAGGTAGCTGAGAGTTCTGCATCTGGATCAGCAGCCAGCAGGAAGAGAATGTCACACTGGGCGTGGCTTGAGCATCTGAGACCTCAAATCGTGCTCCCTAGTGACACACTTCCTCCAACAAGGCCACACCTCCTCATAGTGCCACTCCCTATGGGTCTATGGGGGCCATTTTTATTCAAACCATTACAGTATCACTACATGTGTTCTAAGATTACTGTTAGTGAGACAGGGTGATGGCTCACCTGGGTGGATGGGTAAAGTGCTTGTGTGCCAGCCTGACAGCCTCTTATAGAGAGGAGGTAGAGACAGGACAGTCACCTAGAGGCTTACAGACCACTTGGTCCAAAGTGCACATCACACAGCAGAAATAACAAAGTCCCAAAACTTGGCCTCAGACCTTCAGTCACACACTGTGGCATTAAGTGAACCTGCACTACTATATGCACACCCAAAATCTCACACACATCACACCATGCATAAACACACAAACATCAATAGAAAAGAAATATCTAACATCGTATGAAATATATGTCCAGTTTAGAAATCTGAACCCTAAGGAAGAAGTGTAGAAATTTGTAGCTGTTTTACTGGCTCATTGTCCACTTACCTGTAAGATCCTGGCCAGCAATCCCCTGCCTTATACTCATAGATGGTGGTCCGTTCTTTCAGACTTCAGAGGGACAAGGCTGGTGGTTGACCCCATCTGATGACGTTGCCCACCTTATTGGGCACTAAGAAGTTGTACAGGCCAAAGGGTGAATGGCGAGGATTATAAAAAGACACACACTGAGGTTGTTTATGGGAAAGCAGGCACCGCTGCTCAAGATACTTGTTAAATGTCCAAAGCCTATGAGAGGTTGGCCACACTCTTCCACAACTGCATTCCACGGCCACGATGGCCTCTGCCTCCAGCCACACTGTGCCTGGATGAGCTAAGAGGAGTCAGTGTCAGGTCAGGGTGACAGAAGAGGAAGGAACAGTGAAAGAGAGTGTGTGATTTCAGAGAACTGTTTCCTCAGCCATCAAAATAACTTCTCCTGGGTTGGTTTGAAACTCCATCCTGAGAGGTTCACTTCTTTAGCTAAGAACTGGCTTCCATTAGCAATCACCTCTGGGCAGGGAGCAATGAGAGACACACAAAAGTGACCTGTTCTTAGGATGTATACTGTCGTCTTTCAATCTGTGCGACTGTCATTTCTTGTCTCACATTCACCAGTCTTATCTGACATTTGCATGCCTAGCAATCTCTGCAAAGGGCATAATTGGACAAGTATACAAAAGATGTGTGGAGTTTTCTACTATAGGTCATAAATGAGAAGCTATAGATAACAGCTTAGATCTCTTAATAAAAAGGAGTTTGACCAAGTATATTTAGATACACTTAAACAATAAAATATCCCACAACTATCCTAAACATTGTTGTAAATGTATATTTAGTGTGTTTGAATATTTATTTTAAGTGTGTATATATGAGTGTGTGTGTGTTTGTGTGTGTGTGTGTGTGTGTGTGTGAGAGAGAGAGAGAGAGAGAGAGAGAGAGAGAGAGAGAGAGAGAGAGAG
>NW_026067934.1:7606414-7791552 GCF_014885135.2 Alexandromys fortis | reverse complement strand
TCCCTCCCTCCCCCCCTCCCTCCCTCCCCCCCTCCCTCCCTCCCTCCCTCCCCACCTCCCTCCCTTCCTGTCTATCTTCTTCTTTCAGACAGGTGCTTGCTGTGTAGCTTTGTCTGGTCTGATCTGTAGATCAGGCTAGCTTCAGACTCCCAGATCTGCCTCCCAAATGCTGGTACTGTGTGCAGAGGTTAGCTTTCGCTGTTGCTTGCACGGCGAGTTACCCTCAAATCTCATCGTTTTCAACGAAAACCTCCCTTCTCTCTTCCCGAGGTGGGTGCTCAGGAGCTGCTTTTGAGACTCTCCGAAGGCACAGCCGGCCTTCTGGCTGGTAAGATGGGACTAGATCTGGGGAAGTGGAGCCTGCAGGAGGTCTCAGTTGGTGTCCTGTGAGCCTGCACATGGCCATTTGACTGGTCTCACACGTGGATTCTGACCTCTTACAGAGCCTGAATGGAGTCCCCAGCTAGTGCCTGAAATCATACACTATATTTCTGCTCATCATGGGCAAGTTATCTACTTCAGTCTCTGCTCGGCAGAGTGTTCTACTGCTAAAGGGAGGGGGATGGGAGAATTGTCAGACGTCTTTCCAAGGAGTCACAAACATGAAATCCATTTTCAGTCACAGCATGGATGGTGCAGTTCCAGCCTCTGGGCTCCATCTTCCTTCTCAGTGAGTAATTGGGACCAGTCCTTCAGGATGAGAGTTTGGATTGTGACATTAGCATGTGCTTGGGTGGCATTGGAGGAATGGGAAGTCAGCAGTAGAGTGGAGGCGCATCTTCGGCGCACTGAGGCTTGGCTTTCCTGTGTTTTGCTCATGTAAGCCTGATCCCTCCTGAGTTCGCATTTCGTTTGTTTATCTAACAGGTTATGTGGAAGATCAAATAAATGCATTTGATAATACAGTGTCAGCTGCAGAGCAGCAAAGGAAGCTATCTGTGATTGTTATCACTGCTGTTACTACTCTTGGGAGTACAGCGTAGATGGGAAGAGCAGGCCATAGACAGAAAAAGAGAACTGAAACCACTCATAGGAAGGTTAGTATTTTCCAAGTCTGGTTCTGATATGAGAGTCAAGAATCTGGTCTTCACCATAAACTGAAACGGATCCAGGACAACAGCAGAGCTTTCTGTGAAGAGTTACCATGTGCCAGCATCTTCCTTAGACTACTCAAACCCAGCCTTGGAGCAAAACAAGTCAGGGATGACAAAATCCAAGCAGATAGTACGCCCCATCTAAGCTTCTTAGTTTGCCATTTATTGTTTCAGCGAAGTGTCCACTCCTAGCTCCACGCAGGCCAGGCCCCACTCTAGGCCTGGGGGAGGAGGGGAACACAGTCAGGTGGGCGAGGCTCCTCCCAAGGACCTGAGTCTAGCAGAATAGGACAGGCTGACTCGCAAGTGTTGTGGTGGCCTCGTTCCTGGAGGCTGCGTTTGAGCTTCAGGAAATCGTTTTCTCAGCTGGCCTTATTCTCTCAGAGGTCACAGAGCTCTGAAAATTTTATGTCTTTGGAAATTAAATCCTTTTCCCTCCACTGATGTTTATAGGCTCTTAGAGTGTTGGGCAAAGATAAAGCCAGGCAATTGCATTCAGATGGCTGGAGTTTCCACTCTCCCTTGCTTCCAACTCGTAATGGCCCATGCCACAGTTTCCATAGGCCCTTTCATGTACTTCCAGAAGCATCAGGGCCTGAAGTTAGGGGTGCACGGAGCAGTGTCCGCTGAGGGTGCCACTTCTGGGTGACCTGGCTCCTTGCAGAGAAGTCTGACTCTGGTGTTGTTAAGGATGCTGCCCAATGGATTTCTTGTTAACTTCCCTCGCTGATGTTTCCAGTGCGAAGCAGCTGTAAGTGCTCAGAAGCAGTCCTGTGCCCTTAAACCAGATCGGACTGCAAGAGCTAAATTATTTACTTAACGGTGACCTCTCTCTATGTATAATGCAGTAACCGAATCAGTTTACTTTCTTATCAGATCCACTGACCTAAATAGGAGCTATATTGCTTCAAATAAAACACGGCATCCCAACCCCAAAACAGAATCCACCAGAAAATAGCAAGGATGTAGAGAAAGGAAAGTGGAACTTTGTGCATGGCTAGCAGGCATCAAAAATGGTGAAGCTGCTGCTGTTTTCTTGATATATAATTTTCAAAAAGGAATTAGATTTGGGTCAGCAAGTCCACTACTGGGTGTGTTCCTCTAAGAACTGAGAGCAGGCATTCAAGCAGATATCTGTACCTTGTTCTTGGTGATAGTCCCAGTAAGAAAAAGGTAAAATAACTCACGAGGTCATTAAGCAGATTAATAAATGGCGTGATATGCATATATGGTGGGCGATCCAGCCTCCAACGGGAAGGGAGCCTGATACATGCTTCAACCCGGTTGAACCTTGAAAACGTGCAGGTCACGAAATGACCAGAACCAGTCACAAAACAACCAAGACTGTGTGCATCTACCTGTGTGAGGCCCTAGAGTAGTCAGATTTATAGATACCAAAAAGACTAGTACCAGGTGTGATGCAGTGTGGAGAAGGTGCAGGTACTGTCCAGTGGGTTTGAGCTTCAGTTTGGAAAGATGGATGGTGGCCATGGTATAAAATTATAGATAGCTCTAATGTTACTGAATAGTATACTTAGAACCGTGAGAGTGCTGGGCTTTATATGGTTTAGACTAGAGTCTAACATAATAAAATACTGTATTGGTAATTGGGCCTCGGTCTAGCATTGAGACACAGCATTAAACTCAACTGACAGCCTGAATGCAAAGAAATTTCTATTATTCCCTACCACCAATTTATAGAAGAAACATTTAACAAATGCCTAGGACAAGACGGGGGGCTGCACAGGGGCTCTGGAAATGATAAAACTGGATAGCTACCATTGTAGGAGAACCATGTGGTATCTGTGCGAGACCAGCATCCCTGAGCTAACAAACAGACCAGGGCTAAGCCCCAAGTGAATAGGAATTCTCTGCATATATTTGAATACCATTGAGATTTCTGCGCTACTTTAAGAATGGCTCCAAGAACTGGAATTCAGTACGGATTGCGCTTGCAGGACAGCAGTGGCCATCCTGAGTATTCTAAACTAGATCGCGCTGAGCACAAGCCACACATTGATCTTTTGAATGCGTAATTATGTCTCTCTGGTTACCAAGTGCTGCTTAGGCCTCTCAGTGATTTCCCCCACAAAGTATATTAGCCAGTTAATATGTCTCTCATTTAACTTTTTCAGGACCTAAATAGGATAACGTTTGCCATGGGCTTTCTTGGAAAGGCTTTGTGTGCATTTTGGAAAATTATTAATCTATAAAAAAATCAGTTGAGTGCTGATATTTTTTTGCATCTATAAGATCAGTCTGTTTTTTTTTTTCCGTGAATACTCGGACTATTTATTCAAAGCTCTCGATATGGAGTTGGAAGGTTCTGTTATACCTGACTTGAGAGAGGAAAAGATCTGCTTCTGTGAGCAGCAGCAGAGTCGCTTTGTATTCAGAGGTCACGTTGTACATTGTAGACATTCCCTCTTGTTGTTCAGGTTTTTCTCTTAAGGCAAGAGTCTCCGAGTGAAAAGCGAGAACTCCCTGGAGAATTCATAAATGCATTTGATTGCTAGAAGTCTGCATTACATTGGCCTTGGTTCATAGTGATGCTCAGAGCACTGTCTATAAAAGCCCTGAAGTCCAGCCAGGCACGTCCCCTAAGAATACAGTGACTTCAGAGCTTGAGTGGGTCATTTGGTAGTGTGATTTATAAGAGTACCTGGCTGTTTTTGTCTTCGGATAGTATAGTGTTGGTCAAGATAAAAGAAAGCATTTCAATTTCTTGGTTGTAGCTTGTGTGATGCTTGAGAATTTTGAATACAAATTAGAAAATCATTTTACTCTCATGTAAGTCTCCAACACTCTCAGTCTTTCCCTCTTGACTGGTCGTAGCACTTTATTGGAATGGAGAATTTCTCTAGTGGTGTAACAGCCAAGGCTGGCATTGTGGTCCTGGAAGACCACAGGGTTGACCTTTCTTCCTTCCTGGCACTTAAGAGAAGCCAGCTGGTGATCTATTAGAGAGTCTGTCTGTGGTCTCTAGTCATACATGACACACAAGTGCAGGAATTATATTCCATCTGGGAGCACACGCGCAAGGCCTGCTGGATGCCTAGCTCATCCTGTGCTAAAGGCCTGTGGTCTATAGAGCTAGAGAACTTTGCCCAAGGAGCTTCAGTTTTACATGAGGAGCCAAAGTGTGGAGAAATGAAATAATCAGACAAAAGTAAATCAGGATATCAGACAAGAGCAAATGATCAGATCAGGATATTGGAGTTGATGTCCTGAGGCTGTGGAATGTGTGGCGAAATGAAAAGTCAGAGAAAAAAAGGAAGGAAGTGGTCATTGTGGGCTGGAGAGCTAATGGGAGGGAGTGTCCTGGGAGGATGTAATTCTTGGATCTGGTCTTTTAGGACTATCTGTAGCTGAATGAGCCTGGGCTAGGGAACCTTCTAGAGACTTTACCCGACTTAAGGAGGATGATAGAAAGAAGTATTAACCCAGGACTGCCGGTGTGTGAGGCGCTCATACCATTAACGATGTCCACTGTGTTCTGAACAGGGCTGATGGGTGTGAGAACGGGAGAGGGCCGGTGGGCTCGTGACTGTGAGTGTGGCGGGTGCCGGGACAAGCAACCCAGGGCTTCCATGCCTCCAGGCTCCCCAGACCTTGCATATGGTGATGTTCACAGTGATTTTTACCAGATGGGCATTCACAGCCTGTAGTTTCCTGTATATTCACTGTGCTGTTTTCCAGAAGGTTCCAGAAGGGATAGAGTTCAAAATAACTGCATAGGAAAAACGCTAGCCAAAATGATTCATTTCAGTATGTTTTGTTGGAGATTTTTTTGTTGTCTTTTTGTTTAGTGCAAGTTACTATCGATAGATGTTTTCAGTGTCTGAGCTCCCAAAGGAATTGACTGAAGGGACATAAGAGGAACTTCCTTTGAAGAAACCAGTGAATGAGTGGCCCTCTGGGGAAACCCAACCTGAAATAAAATATCCCAGGGTCACTCAGTTCAGAAGTTATTCTTGATATATTAATAGATGTGAAACCTTGGCTTTAAAAAAAAAAAAAAAACCTCTTTTTTGTGATTTCATGTCTTCTCTTGAGGTATGACCTTGCCATCCTACCGGAACAGAGCCCTGGAGAGCAGCACCTGGGCCTGTGAGGATGATGATGAAGCTCAAAAAACTGAGTTACCAAGGCAGACTAGGACGTAACTTAACTTTGTAACCCAGTGCAACCATGCGTGCTGTGGTACAGCGCAGCCATGGATCCTGTCGGTTCAGAACATCTAGTCACTGTTTCTGTTTTGTCTTCTGGAGTTGAAATTCATCTGGGCATCTTGTGTTTTCCTTTACTCGAGTTGGCAATCCCTCGCAAGTTGCTTAGGGGAACCTGTGCACACAGAAAAGACTTCAAATGTGCGAGGTAAAAGAGTGCAGTTGTTCCAAATCCTGCAGAATCCAGACCCTCCCCTTTGAGGGATGGATTAAATCATCCTCTAGGGCCTTCCCCACCCCTACTCACCCTTGTCCTAATCTATTTAGTATTTAGTAGGCTATGGGGTTCTGGAAGGTGGAGCCTGGCCAATGTTTTGTGTGATTCACATGAAATAAGGCAAAAGTAAGAAACAAAGTTTTACCAAAAAACAAAGGAAAGAAGGAAGGAAGGAAGGAAGGAAGGAAGGAAGGAAGGAAGGAAGGAAGGAAAACAAAAGCTTTTCTTTTCTTTTTTAAAAGTCTCTTGAAAATGCAAAGTCTATATCCAGTGGTGGATAAACCTGGCTACCCAAAGATTGTGAGCCCCTTGCCGGCGATGACCAACGTAAGGATGTGTGTGGCCATGCAGGGCAGAGATCAGTGGGGAAGGGGAGAGGTGCGGTTTCTTAACTCTTCCTCTTTTCACCACTTTGGAGTTTAACTAGGGATAATTTAACACAGAGATAACTTCACAAGTCTCTCACAAGTAAAGCTGATTGAAAAGCCCGCGTGCCTCTGTGCTGACCCTGGACAAGGTGAGCGTTTTGAAAAGGGAGGTATGCTGTTGGCAGGGGCTCCTGGAGGCTCTGTCGGGAAGTGAAATGTCTCAGGGCTGCATTCACAGTCAGAGTTTAATGAGGACGCCCCAGTGGCCAGGGCTGTACTGTAAGCTCTCTTTTCTCAGAGATCTTATCAGGGTGAGAAAGAATCAGTGGGCCTCTTTCTAGGAAGGTGGCTTGCTGGATGGCTGCGCAGCTGACCCAGGTGACATCCCTTTGTCCCATGATGTGTCCCTTCCTTCTGACCAGAAGCTGTGTGCTCTGAACAGCAAGGACCTCTGAAGGTGGCACTGGACTATCAATATGTGATAGCAAGCCTTTGAGGAACACTCCGAGATGGAGAAGTAGGTTTTGGGGGGCTGTATATGAGGCCTCGAGAGTGAGTATAAGGAGACCCCATTATGCTGGTGGTGGGGTGCATGCTACTTTGGCAAGCCTGGGAGCACACAGGACCCGCTGGCTGTGGCCAGTGTTGATCACACCGCTGGTGCTTACCTACTGTATCCTATGGCAACAACAGATCCTTGCTAATTCAAAGTGATGCTGGGGTGGGCGGTGCTGCAGCCAAGCTCACACTGGCTGGGATAAACTGAGCTGTGTATGTTCCTGATTTATGCCCAAGTTCCAGGATCCCCCTCCTTTCTCTCTACTACACTCCGCCCTAACCCAGCCGTGGAGCCTGGTACTGAGGGGGTGGAGAGGCGTTCTAATAAATGCTTTTCAGGAGGTCAAGCTGCACCCTGAATGAGGAGTCCATTAGATTCCACAATCGATATCCAGCTTCTAAACATTATGTATATTGATGAGCTGATTGCTAGGAGACTCGGGCCGAGGGAATTGGAATCTATTTTACTAGGCCAAATTGGTTGTTGATGGGGCGTAGTAGATGTGGCTTTAATAATCAGCTACAGACATCCCGCTGTTTAGTGAAGCACCGCGTACTCACAGGGGATCTCATGTGCCGGCCTACTTTCCTGAAAGCTGAGCAGAACAGTTTTCTTCTCGCTGGGCCCCTACAGTGCTGGAAGAGCAGGTGGGCCCTGGCCTCTGCTGCCGCTGGGATGTGGGCAGAAGGAGACAGAAACGGAAGGTGGACAACGAGACTCTGCAACCTGTCTGTGGGCAGGGGCCCTCCTGAAAGGCCAGGGGAGAGTGGGCCATGCTCTGATCTAGGAGCACACATGTGTACTCCAATTGTGTACCTAGCTTCCCTTTCAGGACTTACAAATTGGAGAAGCTGTGGCTCCTAGAGCAAACATCATTTTAGTCTAAGAGGCAGGTAGAGGGGAAGTGTGTGTTCATAATACAGGGCATGGGATGTATACAGTAGGGCCGGGGGAGGGGCACTCTTTTCAGTGGTGATGTCCTTTGACCTACCTCTGCACCCTGCATGTCCCAGGTGGGGAGCTTGGCTTGACGTGGTATAGTCTGTCCAAGCCTCCCAGATTCTGAATTAGCTGGGCCCCCTGCTGGCTGCCCTTCGGTTCCTCCCTACTGTCTCTCACGTGGCTCAAGCTGGGGAGGAATCCTCTAAAGCAGGGTTCTCAACCTTTCCGATGCTGTGACCCTTTAGTACAGTTCCTCATGTTGTGCTGACCCCAACCATAAAATTCATTTTGTTGCTACTTCCTAACTAGAATTTGGTACTGTGATGAACCATAATGTAAATAACTGATCTATGACCCTGCCAAGAGGTCGAGACCCACAGGTTGAGAATGACTGCTCTAGACAATAGCTAAGGCCGTATAGACAGCTGATTGCCCAGCTAACTGGACTGCTCACATCTTGTTTGGGTCATTAATACGCATGGAGATGCTGAGTATGGAAAGCCCCCCATCACAGGGCACAGGCAGCTCTTTGTGGGACAAGACACTGCCACACAGAGAGAAGAGGTTCCTAAAGACGGAGAATTAGAGGCGGTTGGGCTAATTAGGCAGCTATAGATTCCCAGGTACATAATTGCTCTAAGAGACTCTGAAGATTTAAAACTACACATTTGCTAAACAGAACCAAGGCTTTCACAGTTAGAGCAAGGCGAGCCCCATTTCCCTGTGCAATGCTGTGTTGAGCTCGATGGAACTGGGAGTAGGTGGACCGGGAAGGTTTCTAGCTTCGTTCATGAAAATCTGTCCTCTGAACATGCCTCTGGCTGCTGTGACTCCATTTTATCTTCTGCTGGGCTAAGTTGGTGGGGGAGGGGGAGTGTGGAATCACCTGGAGCTGCCATCCAGGCCTCTGTCTTGTAGCCTTGCTGGGCATCGGTATTCTGAGAGCTTCTCAGCTATCTGGCTATGTGACAGCTCTCCCTGCAGAGGCCTGCGGCCAGCACTGGCTGGAACAGCTGTTTTGTTCCCAGAAACCCTCTGGAGACCGGTCACACCCTCCATGCAGCTGGGGGAGTATTTTGCAGGGCCTCTGCCTGCCAACCTTCCCTAGGGTGCTACAACTGACTTTCCACTTGGTAGTCTCGGTATAGGGAAAGTGGTGGGTTGCACTGAGGATCTAGACAGTGTCTCTCCATGGTACCCCTGTAGTTACCAGGCAGGAAACCTGCCTGACTCCACAGGAAGGCAGCGGACGGAGAGGCCGCGCACATCGGATTGCTGACGAGCACAGCTAAGATGGCAGGACCTCCAGAAGAATTAAAGAAGTGGAGGAGAGATCCTAAGAAAAAGAAGAAAGCAAGCCTCAGATGTCACAGAGCATTTGACTGAGGATACAAGAGTGTGAGTGACCGGCTATTGGCAAAGGAGAGACAACTCAGCCCCCTGTTGAGTGACTCTCAGGGAATCAGAAGCAGGCAAATTGGAGGAGCCTTTGAGTGGACCCAATTGGGTTTGGTGGTCAATTTGGTCCCTGAGGCCCTCCACAGTTCTCTGAAGAGCTTCTGGTGCTAACTCTCCCATGGAACTGGAAGCAAATTGGACTCACTGACTTTGTCTCTGAGAGGGAGGAAACTGGACGGAGAACATTTCTAAGGGCTTCACCTGATACCTTTTTTGCTTTTGACTGGAGGTGGCCTGAAGGTGTGGCTGATCTGTCTACCCCGTTAGCTGCCTGGGGTTCCCACAAAGGTATTTCCCAATGCTCTGTTTTGTCCAGGGAAAAGGACAAGACACTCCTGTGCTGTGTGCTCGTTTGAAGATCTGCGAGAGTTGTTGCCTTCTGATAGGATGACTAGACCGAGCTTCTTCAGTCCCTGGGTCTTCATTGACTCACACAAAAACGGGCACTGCTGTGCTTACTGCACCGCCCTGGGCCAGCTCAGTCAGCTCAGATTTGCTAAGGGTGAGAACTATATCCAGCACATATATTAATATACAAAATATTTTGTCTACAGTGATCTTTCCTTCCTGCCCATTTTTTTTTTTTCTGCCTATGATTCTGCCTCGCCCTTTCCAGCTCTGAAGGGGTGACGATAATCACTCTATTTTGGGACAGGAAACCTTAAATTTTTCAAGTGCAGGATGATCAGAGGTAGAAACCAAGATGCCCGAGCACTCGGCAATACCTCGTGCAAAAAGGAAGGAACTTGCTATGTCTCCATAAAGCTCCATCACCCTCAAGTGTCCTACTCGCACACTAAAGGGTCTACTTTCTGGGTCCTGGATGCAGGGAAATAAATGAATAAAGTAACTCCTAGGCACTGAGAAAAAAAATAGTGCCAAAGAGGCAGCCAGGTCCAGGGGTGTGTGGCAGAAGAGTGTTCTTGGGGGCCAGGCATTACATGAAGTGACCAGTCCTTTCTCTTCCACTCCACCCCCCACCTGAGATGGCACTCTCTAACTGGACCCGGAAGCAGAGTTGTCATTTCTCATTAGAGCCAAGGGAGGTGGGAAAGTCACCATCAACCCCACCCCCCTCTCCCTAGCACTTGGCCACCAGAGCATCACTGATTCTCAGACCTAGAAAGATGTGTATCCATGTGACCCTCGCGGTGGCTAAGTTCACATTCTGATTCTGTGTGAGTGCTCAGCCACGGGCTCATCCGCTCTAGCCAGCTTCTGCTGTTGCTGATGCTGATTCCTCTCTGGGTGCACGCATCTGCTCAGGCAGCATCTCCTCACACTCTGATTTCTGTGTCCAATCGATTGGCCACTCTTTGTGCCCCGAAAACATGCATGACTGAGCCTTGACCTTGGAGCCAGCCAGCCCTGGAAACTTCTGCCTCTCTCTGTCTTTGTGAACATAGAAAAAAAAAAAAAAGGTTGATGGGTGAAAAAGTGCTAGACTAATGTTGTCTTTAGGAGCCTGCTTCTTTGTAGTAAACCCTGCACTTATTAATAACACAGCAGTGCCCTCCCATGTTTGTGGATTATCTGATACTTTACAAAGATTTCTACAGTCATTATCTTATTTTATACTCAAAATACAATTGTTGAGATAAAAGATAATCGTTCCCAAGAAACTGAGGTCTCCAGGAAACTGAGGCTAAGGTTGGTTTGCGCAAAGGCCAGAGAGCACAAGGTAGCAGACAGGAGACTTGTGATGGTTGCTCTTTTTTCTCACTAGGTTTGATATTGACAGTTCGATAGGCTTGTCTACAGTGCAGCAATATTTGCCTGGTTCTAGATATTGTGTTTTAATATTAATAAGTTTTTTTAGGTGTAGCCTGTTGATAGCTGGGTGTCATGACCAAGATAATTTTGAGGAGTATTGTGTTGCTTCTCAGTGCACAGCTAAGAATGCTTCAAGGTTGCGAATGAAGTTAAACTAGCAAAGCTAATAAAAATCAGCAAGAACAAATCTCGGGACATGAACTAGAAAGTGTGCTTTATTCAGCCTCTCTCTCCTTCCCTCGCTCTCCCCCCTCTCCCAACATGCACTCACACGCACATGCACGTGTGCACACACGCGCGCGCACACACACACACACACACACACACACACACCAAGCTTAAGATTTCCGGCAAGGTTCACTTTCTGTGCTGAGATAGGCCATCCATGGAAGAGTTCCTAGGGCAGTGTTTGTTGGACTTGCACCGTGACTGTGACCTCCAGGTCACCCTACCCGTCTCCTTCCTTTGGACAAGCTTTCCAAACCACTACCTGTGATAAGGCGAGACAGACACATAACCAACCACAACTTAATTTCCCCCCAAACCTGATCTAGGCTCTAATTCTACATGCAGCTTGGGGTTGCCATGGAGACAGTCTGCTGCTCTTTCCCTTAAATAGAATTGGAATCACACTTCTGCCTATGTAGAAGGTAGGGGTGACAGATAGCATTTCTGTGAAAGGCCCTTTCCAGTAAACTTGTCCCCAGCTGAGTGGCCAAGAATGTCTGAGCAGACCACTGAAATCCTTCATGACTAGAACCAAAGCAAACCAAGAAGTGTGTTTCTTGCGTTAATGATTCTGGGGATACCATTGCTAAATTGTTTTTAAAAGAGTATCATGTACAACTAGAACCTTACCATAGAAGTATCTCTGGGGTCATTGCTCTGGCTTCGTGCAGAAGCCCACACTAGACGTAATCAGAAAAGGTCAGTGACCCAGCAGCTAGAGTGCCAAGGAGCCTCCTACCCCCAACAGACGCTGTCCAGTGGGAGACACGTGTGTACAGATACTCTTTCTTTGTCCTAAGTGGTGTATTAGTGTGTCCTGGGCAGCAGAAGAAAGGGAACACCTTCCACAGTAGGCCAGGGCGCAAATCCTGGTTCATCTGGCTGTAAGCTTGAATTTTTTCAGTAGGTTTTTCAAGATCTCAAAGTCTGACTGCTTTGTGCCCAGGCTGAGTAGGGTGAATCCCCATCCCATGCTGGTTCTACCCTGCAGCAGACGACAATATGAAGGCCCCAGGGAAAAGTGCTAAGGGTGTTTGTGGCCTGTGGAGGGGAAATGGGTTAAAAGCGGGGTCGTGCTGCCTTGCTTTCTCGGGATAGGAGAGCTGGGTGAACTGGGCTTGCTGCAGTGAATGGTGTCAGCCCCGAGAAAATGGTAAAGTAACACGGTCTTCTCCGAGAGACTCACTGCCCATCAGCTTTGACAATGGTTTCCTTCAAAAGGTTCTACAGACTGGAATTCAGGGGAGGCGTTTATCCATCAATATTAGGAAGAGCTGAATGATTTCTCTTTAAAAATGAAAAAGAATAAAGGAAAAAGACCTTTCCCCCCATAAGCACCTTGCCCAGCCTCACCCTTTCATACCTTGCCCAGCCTCACCCCTTCATACCTTGCCCAGCCTCACCTCCTTCATACCTTGCCCAGCCTCACCTCTTCATACCTTGCCCAGCCTCACCCCTTCATACCTTGCTCAGCCTCACTCCCTACCACCAACCCACTAGGAAATGAGAAATTCATTGGGAACTTGAGTCATGACACAGAGAGCACCGCCTAATGCTCTGTGAGCATTGGGCCTGCTCAGAAACAAGCCTGGTGCATGCAGAACCATGATGAGCCTCTTGGGAAAGTGGGTTATCAAACCTCAAGTGATTTGAAGCCTTCCCTGGAACCCATGCTGCTGGCCCCTGTTCCCTCCAAACCCTGGAAGGCAGACGAGAAAGCATTTTTAACGAGTAGTCTTTGTTAACCTCCTGCTGCGATTAAATAACCTACTTTGGGTTCATTCTCTGGGGCCCTACCACCCGCTGGGCCCATGGGTAACTGGGCTGCTGATGTTAGTTGCCCTGGAGGAAGATGGGAGCATCATGGTGCAACCAGGGCAGCGGAATGGTCCTGTGCTGCTTGCTGGCTTCCTTCCTTTAACATCTCGACTTCTGATTTCCTCTTCTCAAGCACAAGTAGCAATGATAGGGCGGTATGGCTCTGTGGTCAGGCTCTTGGCTGGCATGTGTGAATCACTGGGTTCAATTCCCGGCTCTACAGAAAAGATTGCACAGAGCCAATAAGAATTCCTTAGTATTTTCATTCCTATTTTTGTACCCACCCCATTAGGATGATAGTAATAGGCTTCCTGGCAATAGTGTATGTTCTGGTCTCTGGGAAGTCTTCAGAGAACAGGTGTTGCTGCTCTAGCAGCTGCTATTGCCAGCACCACCTGCCAAGGGTGGTGATCTAACTTTAAAGTGACCAAGAAACTAGCAGATTGCAGTGGGGAGTATAGCCCAGCCGTGGAGTAGTCTCCTAGTGTGTATGTGAGGCCCTATATTCAATTCCCAGAGTTGCAAAACAAACAAAAACCCAGAGGGAAGAAACCAGAGGACTTTCGGGTTGCCTCAGGCCTGGGGGAATATTTTCCAACTGTGGTAACTGGGTAAGGCAGTGGATGTGTTTTGGGGTGCTCTCTTTCCATCTGTTCCAGGAGTGGCCACTGTAGTCCCAGAACTCAGACTAATGCTGGTAACAGCAGTGAGCACTGGGCCGGTGTTTTCCTGATCTCACTGGCATTGTAACACCAGGAAAGAGAGAGCAGAGAGGTGGAGGTGAGGTGAGGTGAGGTGAGGCCTGGGTGCTCTGGTTGAGTCCTTATGGCTAATCATAACAGACTGTGACCATCCTTCTCCAGGGAGTGTCCCCCTGTAGGGACGGGGAGTGCTCTCCAGGTACAAGCTGGGAAGAGTAACAGGGAGGAAGAAGATCACGTGTGGCCATTCATTGCAGTTGTGAGTGGAGGAGGGGCATTTCCTGCCGAGGGATGAGAAGCTGGGCTTCTGCCAGATGCTGAAGGGCCCTGATTGTGGTGGGTTGAGACTCTCGACCCAGCCTTTGTCGGAGAGGCAGGCTTCTGACAGCTCCTGACAGTAGAGATAATTCAGGAGGCTGGCAGGAGCCTCTCTGGAGGCAGCGAGAGATAGGCTTTGCAGGTGGCCAGGAATGAACCGCAGCGGCATCTACACCCTCCACAGTGTCACTCAAGGGGAGGGACTTATTCTTGACATCTGGCTTCCTCTGAGCAGACATGGAAGCTTCTGGAGGTTTCTAAGACTGAGTCTGGAATAAGGAAAGGCTTTGAACTAGGAGTCCTGGACAAGGAAGATGGTCCCAGTGAGGCAAAGAGCTCTATACTCATTTCCCACCGGCTGCCTGCAAGTCTCTTGGGCAATTCACTCTGGTCCATACCCAAACCCAGAAAGAAGAGCCAGGAAAAGGTCAAATCCACATTTTACTGGGCCACTCAGGATACTGTGACAGTGGAGAAAAAGAACTGGTGCTTAGGGGCCACTTACCTGAGAGCTTGGCGAGGGCCACCATCAAGTGCACCTTCCTTCCAGGTCTATAGGAAGGGCGTTGCCATCTTGAAAGCTGCATAGGAGGAGGTGGCCAGGTGATATTTCTGAGAAACTCTTCTGTACAGCTGAACAGGAAATCTTGTCCCGCACATACTTTTTATCCGGCTGTCCCTACTCAGTGGAACTCTGGGATCCATCCCTTCAGTTGGGTGACTCTCACTGTGCTGCTATAGTGGACCTTATCTTTCCAGCCCCAATTATAAGTTCCAACTTGAAGGCCTCCTCCTGCCTTGGTAGACCAGTTTTGCTGTCCAGGTGTCCATGCACTCCTTAACTCACTCCAACAAAGACTACATGGAACATGATCCAGTTCACTGGGGATACAGCCTGCAGACACTGCCCCTGCCATCCAGGTGTTTATGTGTGTGTGTGTGGGGGGGGGGAGCCAGGTGTGTAAACAGACACAACACAGTGTTAACCTTTCTTCTGTGTGGATCTAGAATGTGTGTGGCATAACCAGCCAAAACATTACCGTCTGTTCCTCTGATGCTAGAGAGACAAAAGCCCACTTTTCCCCTTCCTTTTTCCTTCCTTCTTCATGCAGAGTATATTAAGATTTAATCTGTAGTCTGCTTATCTAATGGAGCCTAATACTTTTTTTCCCCTGGGTGAACACCATTAACAATGCTAAGAACTGTTAGCAGATAGTTTTCCTTGTATGCATAGCTAAGTATAATTCAAATTCTATCCCTAAAGTGACTTCCTGGTTACTTATATAATATATATGCATACAGTATGCTAGGTGCTCTGAGGACATAGAGGAGTGTTTGTGTGATACGAGAGATGATAAATCCACGTGTGAATTCAAACACAAGACACAAGCCGGCTCAGAGGTGAATGCTAGAGTACTTAGAACAGCTGATGGATGGACACTGGGTCCCGTAACTCACTATGAGAACAATAGAAGATGTGGCAGATTCTGTTCTCGTATATGGAGCTGAACGTGTCTTGGGAACGTCACATCTAGAGATCTAGTGGTTCTCCCGATCAGACGGACAGAGGGTCGTTCTGTGTTGTCTGTCTGGATTTGGTAGTTAGCAGCACATAAAATAATCTGGAAGTCATAATGCTTGTAATGGGTTTAGAATTGCCTAGGAGACACCCCAGGCATGTCTTTGAGGGTATTTCTTAAGAGGATTAACTGCGGAGTGAAGACCCGCCCTTAAAGTGGGTAAGGATAGCCTGTGGGCTGGGTCCCTAGACTGAACAGTAAGAAAATAAGAAGTGAGCTGAGCACTGGTTCCTGTCTCTCTGCGACTACGGACATGCTGTGACCAATGGCCTCACATTTCTGCTGCCAAAATTTTGCCACCATGGTGGACTGTGAACCACAGCAAACCCTTCGGTATGTTGTTTTGGTCAGGTATTTACTATAGCCATGAGAAAGAGTAGCTAATGCAGTGGCCTGGGAAGTGTATGTATGGAGAATCTTCCAGAAAGCCCAATGGAGGACAAAGCCTGAGGAAATCCCGTCAATGGGAGAGGTAGGGACAGAGAGCTTACAGAGTGAATTAACAGAATTCACAGAAGGAACGTGAAAGCAAGCCTAGGGGTGGGAAATGTCCTTCAGACTCGAGAGCATAGCCGGGTGGAAGAATGATGGATCAGAACGAGTAGTGAGGAAAGCTGCAGGGAGGGCCCCCTGCCCTGGAAGAAGTTAGGGAGAGATCACATGGCTACACTGCCCAAAGGAAGGGATAGAGGAGTGTGGGAGGAGTGGGAAGAGAGGTGCAAGACCCTGCAGTATGAGGAGGGAGAGGGTCCAGGACGGAGTTCTGGGCTTCATTCTGGTTTGATCTTAGAAACTGAACAGAGAGCCTCAAGCTTGCTGTGCAGCGCTGTATCCTCGAACTGTGGGCGGAGTGACACCCACACGCATCCAGTGGCCTTCTCAAGGCCACCTTGGCTGGCAGTGGCTGGTCTCTGCCTTCCACCACAGCCTGAGGTACAGGGTCTCCCTGCACTGAGGGATGCCAGGGCACATTGAGCTCTGGGCAAGTTTTGCTGCATTTTTAATTAACAGCTATTTTCTTCAAATAATAATGCAGATGCAAAGGAAGAAAACACCCTTTCAATCACTAGCATAATTAGCCTACAGAGATTAGCCTGGTCTCACTGCCTCTCCAGAGCTCTCCAAGGGAAGATAATTCATGTACATGGAGATTTTCTCCAATGTTTTGCTTCTGAAGGACTGCGTGGCTGTCTACTCATGTAATTATGGCTGCCAGCTCTCAGAATCCTTTTTTCTGGATGAGCCTTCCTCCCCTTTCAAAGTTCTGGGGAGTGGAGGCTACACCTCTGTCCGTAAAAAGGCCACGCCCCCTGCTAGAGCACACCCTGTGGGCACATTCTCGGCCTCCATTTGGTGTTTGTTGGCTTCTTGGAGGTGGTATAGCTCAGTGGTTTCCAGAGTGACATATTAGTGGGGTGTGAAGTGAATTTTAGTGGGTTCAGTCAATTTTTAAAATGTGAAGAAGGAAAAGAAAATTGACCCAGGGGCAGCAAGAGAGTTTCTCAGTAAAGGTGCGTGCTGTACAAGCCTGACCTCTGCATATAAGTGGTGGCCACACAGGCACACAAGGGAGAAATAAGTGTAAAACAGTTTTAACATAAGAAGCAGAAATTGTCAAAGTGCATCACACATTGGGAATAGTAACTATTTAGTGGAACTGTGATGTTTAGATATGTAAGTGTGTGTGCATCGCCAGTTTTGTGCTTTGCATGTTATGCTGTGCGTTGGGGTCAGGTCCTTTGAAAATTAATGTTCTTTTTCAGTGACTCCCAACTTTGCTGATCATTTGGAATAATACAAAGTGCTGCTTCTTCTCCATCCTTCTTCTTCCTTCTTCCTTCTTCCTTCTTCTCCTTCTCCTTCTCCTCCTCCTTCTTCTTCTTCTTCTTCTTTTCTTCTTCTTCTGCCTGTTTCCAGGTGAATTTCTACCCTTTGATATCAGTGGTCTGTGTTTGAAAACATCTCCGAAGATACCAAGCATCAACCACACTTAAGATCTACTGGTGTGGTCAGTGTTCCACCCGAAAGAGAGAGACTGTGACACTGTTTGTGGAAGGTGCTAAGCCTCTGGGTGCTAGCGCTTGGCCCCTATGCACACCAGAGTGTTCCATGTCCACAAAGCTGGCTTATGATCTCACATCCTCACAGGGTGTCCTGTGCCCATTGCTCTTGGCTGCATGTGTCATCTTACCAGAAGCTTCCGGTGGCCGCCTCACCCTTTGGCTGGAGCCCTCACCCTCGCAGGCTATGTTCCATCTCCTGGAACTCTGCAAATACATCATTTATCATGCCTTCTGCTCTGACAGGCATTCAGAGAAGGGCCAGGGTGGCTCTTTTCTCTGAAGCTCTTCCCCCATCCCCCAGTAGCCAGGATGCCCAGGAGCTTAAAGTGTTCACGTGGGTTATTGTAGCAGTATCCTTCCTTCACATTCTTGAGGTGCCCTTTAGTAGAGGAGAGAACTCAGTGTGCCAAGTGCAGGGTATATGACATTTATGAACAATGACTTTAGCATCTGCCACACCTAGGGCTGTGGCTTTGGACCTTAGTTTCCTCCGTTTGCACAGTGAGGCAGCTTGGTGCAATGCTCCACTTTTTGGGCTGTGGTTTTATTACCTGAGATCTGCATACGGGACTTTCAAATGCAAATGATAGTCCTTATTTTCATGTTCAAGTCATTGAGCACAATCAGATTAGGTGTGTTTAAAGAGTCCATATGGTCTGTCTGAGTGGTAGATTGATCCAGTGTTGTCTTGTTGACTCAACATACATAGGAGGTAATGCATAGCATCGTGGAGGAGTAGCTGGGAGCACCCAGCTCTGCAGGGTCATGAATGAATGCCCAATCGGGAGCTCTTTGTTGGTCTTCCTTTTCGATATTTTGTTCTTCCTACTTCTCAGCCACCGAATAAAGTGCCCTTTGCCTGGATTTATCATAGTGTGTTTCAGACAAAAGGGATTTCTGTTTTTTTCCCACACCTGAAATTCTGTGCAAAATAATATAAAATAATGGAGGAGGAGGGAACACTGTTCCTTCAGCCCTGGGAGTCTTTATTTATTGTTTTGCTTTTTTGTGTGGGAATAAATAGATTTTTAAAATGTGTTCAGCCAGCACATCTGTGGTTAGCCTCCGAGCACATCTTAAGATCCACGGCATGAATTTGCAAGAAGAAAGGCTTTAAATATTAATAAGATGGGGAATTGTCTGTTTGCTATGAGCATTTCAGAATTTCTAACGCTCTAGCGAGCCCTGAAGAACTCAGCCCCTCATCGTTAGCTTTGGGGGTTCCTTGCGCCATCCAGAAGCAAATCCATTTTGCCTGAGGGGCCTACACAGGACAAGTGAAAGGCACCGCAGTTCCAGGTCTCCCTGGGGTTGCAGCGATCGCAGGCGCTCCCCATTTTCTGGTCTGCTCTATGCAGCCATTCCTTGGCTCTGGACCTGCCTCACTTATACCTGCCTTCTGTTTCAGAAGACACAAGCAGACTAAAGAAACTGAGGAAGGACCTTGAAAGATGGCTCAGTCCGTAAAGTGCTTGCCACATAAACAAGAGGTCCTGGCCGGGCAGTGGTGGCGCAGACCTCTAATCCCAGCTCTCTGAGGCAGAGGCAGGCAGCTCTATGAGTTAGAGGCCAGCCTGGGCTACAGAGTAAGTTCCAACACAGCTAGGACTGTTACACAGAGAAACCCTGTCTTAAAAAATCAGAACAAAATGAACAAACAAATAAAAAAAACCAGAGGCACTGGCCTTGATCCCTAACACTTAGAGGAAACTAGGTGTGGTGGTATGCATCCCTAATCCCAGTGCAGGGGAGACTGACAAGGATCACCAAGGCTCAGGACGGAGCTCTGGAGACATGGAGAAGGCTGATCAGGCTCTGGGATGAGGGGGCTTGTGTTGATTTTCTCCATTGCTTCTTGCTTTTCCTTTTGAAGTTTATGATACAGTGCTGTTGTTGTTGTTATAACACGAAAGGGGTTTCTCCTGTGTCCATTGATAAATTCCTGACTGGGCAATGTATACAGTCCGTGTTTGTCTGGGAAATCCCGATGTAATCAAAAGAATGAGAACCCCAATCTTTCCAGGCTAAGCTTCTCAAAGCCATGTTGTCTAAACACAGTAAAGCCGCCAAATGGAGGGGCTCAGCATTGCAGGTGGAATACTGTGTGACCCCGAAGAAGGGCTAGGGGGCAGTCTCCGCCCTCACACAAGGAGAGCCTCATGCATGGCTTCAGCTCTCTCTGTGGAGTTGGTAGTAGCTTCACACCTTCTACAAAACTGTAACTCGGTTCTTTTTTGTTAAACTCTGATGATTGGATGAAGCAGTGTTACTATACCAACAGTTTATTTGAGCTGCAGCCTACATGAGTCAACGCACATTTTGCAAGGACCACAGAGTACAGCAGAACCAGAAACAGGAAGTACCAGGATGTGTTAGAGAGCCAGAGTGGAGGGAGCTGCTGCCCCGGAGTTCGTGAGGCCGCCATGTGCAAGCATGCATGTTCAGATGACAACCATGACAGATTATGTAGGATTAGGACCAGAAAAGAGTTCAGACAACAAATGAAATTGGAGTAGAAAAATCACCATATAAATCATTTTGGGGTTTCTATAGTTACTTTAAAGCCAGATGATTCAAATTCAACCCAAATCCCCGAAGCTTTCATGGTTCGTGCTATAAAGGGATCTATCTGCCCACGAGCTCAGGACAAAAGGCACTGCAAAGGTTGCAAACTGGAGTCCTCCGTGGTGGCCCAGGCAAGTTGTGGGTAAGGTGTCCAGGAGCCTGGGAGAGACTGGCTGAACGTGGCAGGGGAAGCTCAGGTCGTTATTGCCTCCCTGGATGACCTGTGCCCTGCAGAGGCCCATAGGAGGGTCTGTAGTTCAGGGGCAAGGGCTGGAGGACTGCACAGGAACGACCTCTGCTAACTGACGGAAGTCGTGAAGTTTCAGCTGTTTTCATAGATTTCCGTCCTCGGGGAGTTTTCCTTTTTCAAAAGGAACAACAGAGCTAAAAAGCTGGCAAGGCCCCTCTCTCTCTCTCTCTCTCTCTCTCTCTCTCACACACACACACACACACACAGAGTATTTAGATGGTAGAATTTTGAACTATGTTTCCTATATTCCTATACTCTCGTTTGACGGACCAGATTTTCTTTAGCGATCTTGTGTAGTGCTTCCAAGGAAAATAACCGACTGTGACATGTCACCTCAGGAGACATCATCACAAAGCCCTCAGGCAGATGAAGGCCAAAGAGGGAGAGGGGGTGTCAGCAGTGGGTGGGATGGGAACACGGTGAGCCCGAGCCTGGGGAAGGCTTCTTCCTGGTGATTCATGCTGGGCTGCGGGAGAACTGGGATTGGCTAGAGATGGGAGGGTGGGATGTAGACACTGCTTCAGAGGCAGTACGCTACTCAGCTACTCAGCGTGGCAGAGATGACAGTCGCCGCCTTGGTGGTCCAAACAGGATGGCTATCCCCTCTGAGAACGTGTCGGGCATTCAGACCAGGGGCCTAACCCACGTGGGCTTGATGAAATGTATGTGAATCAGGTTGCTGTGTGGAGACGGCTGGCTGGTTTCAGGGTGGAGAGACAAGGTAGAAGTTGGCCAAGGCGAGAAGGAAGGCTTGGCCTCTGGATGTGAGGAACAGCTAGTCTTTGAGGCAGCCGCTAAGCTGTGAACATCTGCTTCAGACTTAGGAAACAGGGTGAGCAGGCTGCAGGGACCCCAGCCACGGACCAGACTTTCTTCCCAGAGCTTGCTGTTACCCAACTGGCAAAGAAAGCCGGTGTTGCTAAAGGTGTAAGCCTCACCCTGCACAGGCGGGTCCACAGCAGTTCTTGTTCATATCTCAGTTTTGGCTAGAACTCGGAAACCTATCTGACAGTTGCCTGTACCTCCCGTCCGGCAACCTCTCTCCTCTGGGTGGATGGTACTGTTTGGCTTGTTTGTTGAGGAACTCTAAAACTGTGTGATCGGGTCAACTGCCCAGAGACAAAGCCCTTAAAAAAGCTGACAGAAGCCAGGTGGTGGTGGCACATGACCATAATCCCAGCACTCGGAAGATAGAGGCAGGCAGATCTCTGTGAGTTCAAGGCCAGCCTGATCTGCAGAGCAAGTTCCAGGACAGGCTCCGAAGCTACACAGAGAAACCCTGTCTCGAAAAACAAAAACAAAACAAACAAACAAACAAACAAAGAAGCCAAAGGAACTGGCCACTAGGATCACAGATCATTTTTACATGGGGCCTTTTAAAAGTCCAAGGTTTCTAAGGTGGTAAAGCGAAGGCTGAGGGAAAGGAGAGGAACAGCCTTGAGACGGTGTGCCACCTGCATGAACATGGTCCCCTGGACTCCTAATGGATGTGGGGGGTCTTCTCTGCAGGGGAAGTGTACACATATCTTTACCACTCAGGAGGACACTCTTTCCGCCTTCCTTACCGTGGGAAGGGTGAGAAGAAGAGATGCAGAGGAAGCGACAGGTTTGGGCCATGTTTGAATTACTTTCCTCATTGCTGCAGCAAATGTCTGGCAAGGGGAGGATGACAGGAGCAGTTTCTCTGGGCTCACAGTTGAAGACACAGCCCATCTGAGCAGGGGAGGCAATGGACCCTTGTGCTGCTCCCATCCTATCTGTAGGGGTGGGGGAAGGTTAATGCTTAATTCTTTATCTTTGTTTTCCGTGCTGGATTCCAGCCCATGGGGTAGCGCTGCCCACTTGTAGGGTAGGTCTCCCACTTAAAACAAGCCTAGAAACTCCCTCACAGAAATGACCAGAGGTCTGTCTCCTAGGTGCTTCAGGGTCTTGTCAAGTTCTCAGACAATAGTAACCATTTCAAGACCTAACAGTTGGCGTCTGCCCTCTTGTCCCTGCCAGTTTCTGACTGATGTCATCAAGCTCCTGAGATCCTATTCCACTTGTACACGTGGCCCCAGCCTGTTCAGACAGACCCTCTCATAGCTCAGAGCTCACAGCTTCTCCCGCAAGTGAGAAGCCAGACTTTACTTACAGCGTGTAGGCAAGAGCTGAGCAACCTCACTGTCAAAGTACCCCGTAAGTCAAGGGTAGCAGAAGGTCTCATGGGGGAAACCAAAGCATCTGTTCGAGGGGAGAAACTGGGAAGACTGGTGCCATGCACCCTGAGGCCTCTTAACTTCCTGCTCATTGGTTGTCTGATCATGGGAATGGAAATGGCCCAGCTGCCTTGGAAACCAGCCTGGTAGTTCCTCAAATGATTCATCACGACTGCCAGATGACCCAGCACTTCCAGTCCCAGGTAAAACCCCAAGAGTAAGGAAAATACATGTCCACACAGAAACCATACGTGAGTGTTCATGGCAGCATTATTCATTATAGCCAAAAGGCAGAAACAGCCAAAATGTCAGTCACCTTTCAAGTGGGTGAATAAAATGTGGAATATTAGTAAAAGGGATATAGCTGAGTCTTAAGGAATGAAGTGCTTACACAGGTGGCCCTGGAAAATGTTAAGTAGATACTAAACATGAACGCTAAAGGATATAATTCTTTTCACCCTGACAATGCAGAGCCACGTCTATACAGTTCTGGGCCACATAGGAATATGGGAAGGTTAGGATGGCATGGTTTGTTTCTTTGTTTGTTTTTTTTTCTTGGGGTAGTAAAGATATTTCAAAACTGACTTTGGATTTTCCTCATCAGTGATTAGAAAAAGAACATGAGTTGTACATTCTTTTCCTGGCTGAATTTATAATATATGATTCATTTTTCAAAACTAATGAAAATTCCAAGCAAATAATTGTCCCTACCCTTCTTCTCTTAGACCTGACCAGGCCTTCTGATTTTTCCTCTAGTGTGAGAGGACGTGAAGAGACATGGATAGGCACTTGATAAACTCTGAGAAAGTCTGGGAATAGTCACCTGCAGACTGTTCACAAAAATAACTGCTCAGATGGTAGTCTGGGAACCAGAAAAGATGGAAGAATATGATACAGGCCACATGGAGGTGGGGAGAGATCGCATTCCCTAGATTATAATATAGGCCACATAGAGATGGGGGCTGTGTTCCCTAGATAATGATACAAATTGCATGGAGGTGGGGGGTGGTCGTGTTCCCTAGATTAAGGTGTTGGTGGAAGATTAAGGATTGAGGTGCCCATGAAGAGGGGTCTGGCACCGGGATTGTGGGAGGAGAGGGAACTGCTCAACTCCTGTGTCTTCTGAGAGAGGCAGAATGGGCAAGAATTTCCAGAAAAAAAGAAATGGACATATAGATGGGCTGGGCCTGGTGGTATACACCTTTAATCTTAGCCCTGGGGAAGCAGAGGCAAGCAGGTCTCTTGTGAATTCAAGGCCTGGTCTTTACGGTAAGTTCCAGGCCATCCAGGGATGGATAGTGAGACCTTATATTTTTAAAAAAAGATACTATGGGGTTGTGGAAATATCTCTGTAAATTAGAGCTGCTCTTTCAGAGGACTGGGCTTCCATTCCCAGCACTCACATGGCATCTGTAACTCCAGTCCCAGGAGGTCAGCACCCTCTGCGAGTCTCCCTGGGTACCAGGCGCACAGATGGCACACAGACATACATACAGGCAAAGCACCCAGATACTACTTTTTAAAGGGCTATGTAATGTGCCAGATATTCCATACAACATCTTAGGAAATTACTTATCATGTTATTACTGTCACTCCCATATTCTTTTTCTTTGCTGAATTGCTTTTTATTTTTTTTCTTTTGAGACACGGTTTCACATAGTTTCTTCCTCCTGGGTGCAGGCTTAATGGGTGTGGACGACCACACCTATCATTGTGTTCTACCTCAGAGGTGCAGGGTTAACGGGTGTGGACCACCATGCCTGGCGTCATCCTCGCTTCCTAGATTAGGAAGTGTAGTCACCGGACAGATGCTTCATTTGCCCAAAACCACAGAGTTGCTAAGTGATGGAGCATGGTCACCAGAAACCAGAGCCATGATCACCCCTGAGCCACTATGATTTTCTACATGTATCGTTATAGAACACAGGCAGGGAAGACCGGGTCGTCATCCTTTTGTACAGCTTTGGAAGGGAGACATATTGTTGGCTTCGGATTAATGTTTCTTCCTGCTGTGATGCCTACTAATCTACAAAATGGGCTCGAGATACATTCTTTGGCTTTGGGCTGAATTAATCTAAATGGATAACACATAAAGACAGTTAAATAGTTTCTAGATTGCTTTGCTCGTTCAGTGGTAGGGAGTGAATCATAATTATAAGTAGTACAATTATAATTATATCCAGATGTTCCCTTACCTGGAGAAAATGAACCGAGACCCAAATGGTATTACAGGTGGGCAGGGCTCTTTGATCTCAAGAGCAGGCCCTTCCTGCCCAGGGGAACCTTCCTCCGTGGGGCTGCATTTTCTTTAGGGTACTTGATGGTGTGGATGAGTGTCACTGCTGGTGAGCTGAGCTTCCCTGGGAGGTCAAGGTGAAAGATTAACGTGGGGATAGCATGAGTGCTGACATTCCTTTGAGGTTGTCTCTGACCCCAGGGAATTTCTGTAGCCTGGATGATTAAAATCTATAGAAGCTGGAACTGGAGAGCTAACTGAGCAGGTAGGAATATATATATTGCACTTGCAGGGGGACCTGAGTTCAGTTCTAAGCACCTGTGTTGGCTGGCTCACAGACATTTCTGACTCCAGGTCTAGGGTATGTGATGCTCTCTTCTGGCCTCCATAGGTATCTGCGCTCTCTCTCTCTCTCTCTCTCTCTCTCTCTCTCTCTCTCTCTCTTCCTCCCTCCCTCCCTCCCTCCCTCACACACACACACACAGAGCTTATTAAAAAATAAAATTGAAATTAAAAATAAACTTGACTCAAGACCGAAAGCCTTGGCAACAGCTATGAGGTGCTGTGATGTCCTGATGACCCCTGACTCACTGAAAACCGTTTTTCCTAACTATCGTTCACGCTATCCCGCTTTCAGGCAAGAGGTCCGTACCTGACATTAAGAGAAAACTAGTTTCTGGATTCAGTTTTATACGGGGTGGGAAGCTATGACTTGCCATTCTTGAGTGCTACGTGTGACCTCACTAACTGGTGTGGTGTATTGTCACACCTTCGGGGAGGGACCGGTGCATATCACAGTAGCAGTCAGCGACAGCTACAGAGACAAAACTTGCTCCATTTCCCCATTTGATGCACACAAGAACATGGAAGGGGCAGGTACCCTTGCCACCCTTTTAGACAAAGTCTTCTTTGTAGGCTCTAGAACTGGGTAATTGCCCATTCAAGCAGCCTACATCCCACATCATCCTCCCCGTAGCTACTGAGTTCCAAAAAAAATGCCCATTAAATAGTGGTTTCAAAAATTGCTGTTTTCTTGATGCCCAAATCTGCAAACACATCCACATGTGGATAAAATGGTGTGGTATTTTCACCTCACATACTTATACCCTCCCAGTGATTTACACATTACTTATAATATCTAACATTTCAAAGACAGTGTAAACCGTTGTAATGCCATATTGTCGAAGGAAGAGTGGCAAGAAAAGAAATCTGTATATTTCCTACAGATGAAAAATGTAAAATATATTCTTATTGCAGTCAGTTGACTCTATGAATGTGGATGGGAACTAGGGTTAGAGAACCAACTCTATTGACTGAGCCACTGACTGTATGATTGTCTAAAGCAAAATTCCCTTATGCCTACGGGGCAAAGCTTCTAACATAGTGGAAAGAGGAGTGAGAAGCAAGGCCTCTGATCCTCTATTGGAATCCCTGGATAACCTGCCATCTACCTTCCCACTGGCCCTTGTCCTTGAATCCTGCCTCCTGGGTTGCTCCAGGAGGGGGCCCTGGTCTCCTCCTGGTAGTGGCTCCCAGGGTGCCTGGCTCATGGGTGCTCATCAGGAGGCCAGAGGAGCTCTCTAATAGAGACGTCCCTGCTGATCCTCCAGCTGGTGTTGCTAAGCAGCTGACTCTGTTGCCTGGAGATTATCATGTAGTTGAGACAGCATGCTGGCGAGTGTGTGTGTGGATCTCAGCCATACGAGGGTGTGCTTGAAGTCACCTCCAGACCTTTCTCTGGGCCTCCAGTGTTCTGTTAACCCCTCTAGCTTAGGGATATCCTTTATGTATTACTTATTAGAAAGGACACATGCAGAGGACCATGTTCTGAAACTCCCTGGGTTATGGTGTGCACGATTATTTTTTGGGGGTTTGTAAGAGGGGAGAAATGACCACAGCCTTCAGTAAAGCCGCCTGAAGCAAAGGACCAGAAATAGTCCTGTGCTTGGATGGAGGGAGGAGATGTTGACTTTAAATTCCCTTGGAGTGTGACTCTTTGTCTGGGAGAAATAGAAGAGTGGGCCTTACTGAGTAGAGAACATGTTAGAGTGTTTGTGTGGGAGAGACCATGGTATTGCCTGTGCTGTAGGAAATGGAAATGTTATGCATCTCTGGGCCTCGTACTTCACCCTCAGAGCTGTTCATAGGGGTTGGGAATAATTTGGAGACTCTAGCCAACTACATTGCCCACAGGTATGTTTGAGTCCCCAGATATGTGCCCCCGTGGAGTAGCCACTAGTTTAGTTCTCTGAAGCTCACAGAGTGAAGCCTGAGGGGGAGAAGTGTCTCTTCACAACAACTAAGGGAGGCAGGATTTGTGACTCGGCCACACAGTTGTCGCTTCCTCAGTGTAGAGCAGTAGCCAGGGATATTTATATCAGTCTGGCATGTATGTTAGCAGCCTCGCTGTGTTCGCAACCCTTTGTGACGTGGTGGACACAGGAGTATGAGCTGCATAAATTCTGCTTCAAGAGAAGTTGAGGCGACACTGCCAAAACAGTGTGTGGGAGTGAATGGTTAAATACTGCCTTCTGGGGCACAGCGCGCGCATGCGGCGGGCGGGGAAGGGGGGGGTAGTGGGGGGTGGGGGGTGGAGTGGAATGTGACAGGAATAGGGGAACTGAGCTGAACGAGCTATTTGCTCTTGGGTATAACAGCAAAAGAGGAGAGGTACATATTGGAAGTTTGCGAAGATGGGAAAAAACAATGTTTACACCTGACTTCACTTGGATTTTAGGCTTCTCAGAGATGCTGAGAGAGACTGGGTCATTGATATGCCCTCTCTGAACTCTGGCTTGCAAAACAAATGGACCCAATTCTCTAACCTGGAATCCATTCCGTCTGCTTCCTGCCCCCCGACTTATGTGTGGCAAGAACTTTTACACAGCTGGGTGTCATGGTGCACACTTTTAATCCCAGCACTCTAGAGACAGAGGCAGGAAGATCTCTGAAAGTTCCAGGCCCCAGCCTTGTCTATATATTGAGCTCCAGACTAGCTTATACAGTAAGACCTTATCTCAAAACAAACATCCCCCACCCCCCGAAACCACCCTAAAACCAAAAAGCAGGGAAGGAAACAACAATATCAATACTCCTTTAACAGGTGGTGGATGGGTAGTGGAATTGGCTGCTCATACCCAGCCCGGCCATTTACTTACTAAATAATTTGTTTCCCGGTCTTTTTTAAAACGAAGGAATATGTGTTTTGGGTTGGAAAAAAAATGAAGCTAATACAGTTACGGCTAGAAAAAAAGACCTCTTTGTACCAAATGAAAAACTCAACTTCTTAGCCCAGCTCTGGAGTAGGAAGCTACAGCCTGAAAGGCTGACAAGTGCCCTGACCCACTGAGCCATCCTGCACTCCGTGTGGGTGTCTGTGGAAGTACGATAGCTCACAGACTGGAAATACAGACTCCATGACAGACAATCCAGGCTCTACCACTTCCCTACCCGGGGTTGTAGAGTAGTTATTAACTTACCAAAGAGAATAATAAAAGCCACCTTGCCATCCCATCAGGTTGTTGTGAAGTGTCACTTTGTGAACACACCTAAGTGTGTGGAAGGTTGTTTAGTACAATGAATGTTCTCAGTAAATGCTGGAGCTGCTGCTGGTGCACCCGGGTCCCGTGTCCTCTGCATTGGTCTAGCAGAGTTCTACAGGAGTGGGTTCGTGGGAGATGTGAGGCTGTATACAGAACTTGGATGAAACCAGATGTGGCTGTGGGCGTGACTGAGCTTCCAAAGACAGGCTGGGTTATGCAAAAACCGTCAGATCCTCAAGAGGACTCCAGGCTTGTCAACTCATAGGGACAGGAGTGGTCCTGAGTCTAGAGGACTGGGGAGTCAATCTGAGGCTCGGGGATGCCACGGCTGCATAACTGGGGTGCATAGATAGACTCCACGTGAAAACTGAGGATGCCGAAAAGGGTCAGGACAGAGTGGGCTGTGAGTTTAATGGTACCCAGATTGCTTCCAGAGTAAGTTACAAAGCCCTTGATATAGAGAGAAATAGCCATAGCATGATTTGGGGCAGCCAGGCAGAAGCCTGCTTTTAAGATGTCAAGTTTCTTATTCATAAGCTTTAGCCCTTTTCCTTCTAAGGGGACTCTGAGCAAACACGTTGTCCCGACACCTCACCTGTTCTCTCCAAGCACCCTGCATTTTGATCATAAATTATTGCCAGCAAGTATGTACTATCTATTGAGATACGCCCACCTGAGCCCAGGGGACCATTTGTACCATTTGAACTGGGGTGGTACATTGTTGCTTTTCTGATGACGTCATAAACTAAAATAACCCTGACAAAAACAACTTCAGGGAGAAAGAGCTTACTTTGGCTCTTCACAGTTTGGGGGCGGGGCTGGTTGCAGGAGCATGAGGCAGCTTGTGCTCACAGTCAGGAAGCAGAGAACTGGACTGCTGGCTCCTAGCTGACTTTGTCCTTTTTTGTGACATCCAGAACCCAAACCCGGAAAAATCCTACCTTATTCCTGAAGAATGAATCCTCTGTCCTCCATTGACATAACCGAGTTAATCCCTCACGGGCCTGCTGGGAGGTGTCTTCTGGGTGACTCTAAAGCCTGCGAAGTTGATATTAACTATTACAGGCAGTTCACTGGCTGGACCAGGACTGTTTAGGCTGAAGTCAGGCTTCAGAGTTAATCCTATGGGCTTGAGGAGAGAAAGCCCAAGACCTTCACAAGCTCTCAATCCTGAGCAGGTTCCCAGCAGTGGGTACCACTTGAACTAGGACTTGTAAGGTTTTGCCTTAACAGCAGGAGACTGAGATAGTCTTTGCCTGTCCTGGTTTAGAGGTTCTGTAAGGGTAGGGCCTCAGAGCGGGGAGGGCAGAGACTGACTTAGGTGGTAGATACAGTCAGGCTGAGAGGATTCTGCGGCATAGAAGGTAGTGCCATCCACGTTAGGGCGGGAGTTTCTAAAGGAATGTTGTGCCAGTTTCTCCTACATCCAAGGAAACTGGGGGCTTTATAGCTCACAGGCTTGTGTGGTATAAATAACTCAAGAATTCTGAAAAATGACAAGGTTGGCAGGCATGAGTTTTCTGTCTGCTGCTCAGCAGCTGACTGTAGGGCTTGCAATGATATGCTTGGAAACTTGGCTGGCTAATTCTGAATTTTCCTTCCTCTAGGGCCCAAGCCGGGATGATAGGGTCAGGGAAATGAGAAGGACTCTGTTGTGTTCCGGGACCGCCACCATACCTAACCAATCCATTCTAGCAAGACTGCTGTGGGCTTTAATTACACAGCAAGAAAGGAACCAGACCAGCCTGTGAGGTGTGTGCACACTCACCTTGTAAGGAACCAGACCAGCCTGTGAGGTGTGTGCACACTCACCTTGTAAGGAGCCTTTGTTATCACAACAGTGGTGCCATTGAAGGGAACTTTGACGGTGGCAGTCTTTGTACTGATGGTAGTGATGTAGGTGGGGGGGGTGGGCATGGTGGGCATTACATTGATGCTGGTAGTGACAGTGGTCTTTGTGCTGATGGTGGTGGTGACAAAGAGCAGGAAGAGACTTGTACTTAAATGGTACCGAAAACCTAATAGCTCTCCCAGGCAGATAATCATATTCGATCCTAATTGTTTCCAGTTGAAAGGCAGGCTAAGATCTAGAAGGATTTGTATATTGGTGCTTCCCCCCATCCTGTTTACAGCTGTGTCTCTTGTCACAGAGTGACATAGGTGAATATGGCTGGAAGTGTTCAAACTGAGAAGGGTTCTTGTGGACCCAAAAGGATTTCTGTAAGAAGAGTTTGAGTAAGGATGCTTGACCCGAGAAGTAGAGCACAGGGCAAAGATGGTGCAGAATGTGTCTATGCATAGGGCAAGCATGTGGGACTAAAGGGAGTTAAGAGATCATTTGTGAGTTAATGTGTTTCCATGGGTTTTCTTGCTGTTGGAGCCCAGAAAATGTAAGTTACCCTTCTCATTGCTGTAACAAGACACCGGAGAGAAGCAACTTCAGAGTCAGGTTATCATGGCAGGGAAGACATGGCAGAGCATGATGACAGAAGCCTGTGGTGGGACTTCTCTGTGATGACCAAAACAGAAAACAAAGCGTTGGGACCAGAAGCAAGGCCCAGAGTACAACCCTCTAAGGTCTGAGCTCAGTGACCCAACTCCACTAACCAGGTCCAGCCCCCCAACAGGGTTCTGTAACCTCCCAAAATAGTAACCACTGGGAACCAAGTTTTCAAACACATAAGCTTGTAGAGGAACATTTCACACTGAAATTGTAATGAGGACTCATATTCATTCGTACATACATACTCACACATATGCATCTCACACACACACACACTCATACACATACCACACACTTACATTCACACATATATACACACTCACACACTCACACATACATTCACACATGCATACATACTAATACACACACACACACACACACATACACGTCACCATGTTGGGCCAGGTGCTATGCTAATCACTTCTGTATGCATAACCTGGCTGACTCCTCACAGCTTCCCTGAGGAACAGGAGTTAGCACCCCTGCTTTAGACAGTCAAAAACTATCTATCACATGAGCGGAACTACCTCCCTCAAGGTTGCAGAGCAAAGAGGGGAAAGTCTGGGTCTGTCTAACCTTGACAGCTGTGGCTGTTTGAGCATCAAGACAGAGCCTAGACCTCAAGTTATAGGCAGCAGCCATGTGTGTTGGTCCAAGGGTATGCCACCTGTCAGTGTCCTTCCGGTCAGGAGAGAGGGTGCTGGAGAAGTTCGTCTGCAGAACTGTGCGCCAGCAGGAAGGCAGTCTCTTGGGGAGCTAGTTCTCCTCCCTGCGGTGGACCTGAATGTTTGTCATCTTATTAAATGGGGAAGCACATAATCGCTGGTTGCTGGTGGATGCGGAGTGTGGGGGGGAGGTACCACTTCGTTTTTCCGTTAGATGTGGAGCGACTTCAGATGGTCTCTCAAATGGCGAGAACTTTACATGGGTGCGTGCCTTTTGAGGTAGCTGGCGCCCATGGTGTCACCTTCAGGCCGGAGGGACAGCGAGGGTGTAGACCTGCCTGGATGGTGCTGATTGGTGGGTTCTAGTGAACTTGGACCTGTGCCTAGAACATGGGGAAGACTGTCCTCTTCTAAATGTCATTTGAAGGGCCATAAGGTAGTACCCCTAGCTATTAATTCTTTTAATGTCCCCTCTTTCATCTCTAAAAGCCTTCCTGACTCTGGTTCTGTAAGTAACAGGTTCTAGGTCAGTGGTTCTCAACCTTCCCAATGCTGTGGCCCTTTAATACAGTTCCTCATGTTGTGGTTACCCCAACCATAAAATTATTTCTATTGATATTTTATAACTGTAATTTTACTACTGTTATGAATCATAATATAAATTTTTGGAGCTAGATGTTTATGGGGGGGAGGAGGATTCATGACCCACAGGTTAAAAACCACTGTTCTAGACTTGGTCAAAGTATATGATAGCTTAAATAGTGATCTCTGCAAATTGAACTTGGGGTATGTGGTTTGGTCATGGGCACAGCTGAGATTCATAACCCTAGCTGCTCTACACTGGGATAGAATGTTAAGCTTGCCTGAGCGCATCCGTGTTCCCCTTTTAGCCCCTGCAGCATGCAATGTATGGAAGTGATAGAGGCTTCAGACGCATGGCTGCTGAGCCCGAGAAAGAGGGAGTGTTTTCTGTGGAAGAGCGAACACTTCATCATGCTCTACCAGTATTAAACTCTGCTCAGCTGACAGGGCCCCTGGCCTCCACGGTGGCCGCCTGGGGGCTTCTCCAGCAGTGCTTCGCTGCACTTGGTGCTATAGTAGATGGGGCAGCCTTCTCCTAACGCCCTACACTTCAGTTTGGAATTGTATGTTCCTTCTGTTCTCCCCTTTTAGAAGGGATAGATTTAGCCTGGCATGCCAAATACAAGCCCTCCCTTCATCTCCAGGGCTCTTTCCGTCCACCCCTCCACGGGCAGGCTATTTACAGACTTGTCATGATCTGCTCGTCATCCTACCACGCGGGTCAATCCACCAGTGAAACGAAAGGGAAGAAAGGCCCCAAGCCAACGAATTTGGGCAGATGAGCCTTATATAACACGTGCTAAAAATATGTAGCTAATTGGACTGGAAAAGCAAAAAAAAAAAAAAATGAGTTGTGCCTTAGTCTGAGACACCAAGGAACGGCAGAGGAGCAATTCCTCCCAGTAAAGATGCCCACATATAAATAATTTTACTCTTGTGCGTACTCTCTGCTTGGTGGCTTTGTAACCATGCCCAGTTCCCACTCAGTCCCAAATCCCCACCCCAGGGACCAAGTTGGACAGCAGGAACCAGGTCTAAGAAAAGATGCTGGGAGCCGCATCCCCCTCAGGAAGAGTGGAGTGTCTAGGTGGGTGGCTCGGTGGTGAGATGCTAAGGAACAGTCCCACTTTGACTCTTTCCAAAGCCCAGCGCATAGAAAACTCAGGTTCTTGATGTTTCTTTTTGCTCCGGACATCACTAACCATCCATCAGTGATTTTTTTTTTTTTTTTTTTTTTTTTTGATTTTCGAGACAGGGTTTCTTTATAGCTTTTGGTTCCTGTCCTGGAACTAGCTCTTGTAGACCAGGCTGGCCTCGAACTCACAGAGATCCGCCTGCCTCTGCCTCCCGAGTGCTGGGATTAAAGGCATGCACCACCACCACCCGGCTCCATCAGTGATTTTTATGAGAATTTCAGCCTTACTCCACCAAGTATCTCTGCTCCTCCTGCGTCTTTCATCTTTTTCTTCTGGCCTCTTCTTTCTGCCTTCCACATGCTCAGTTCTTCCTGGTAGTAGTATATTATATATAATTTGCACTTAGTTACTGTATCTCCATAGAACATACACAACCCTGAGGGTGTGGTATGGCTCTCGTGCATTGTGTTCCTGGATGCCCAGCATAGCGCCTAGGCCAAGGTGCCTCCTGGTCCTTTGAATATATGAGCCATTCAGTAAATGAGGGGACACATCAAAGGGTGAACTCTGTCATTTTTGAAAAAAAAAAAAAAAAGAAACAGCGTGAGAAAAGTCTATTAGTATCCTTTGTCAGACAGGTGACACTCCAAATTCAGCTCATCAGTCACCTGACTACTGTGCTGTGTGACACCCCACAAGTGAGGACCCACAGAGTCTAAAGATAGCAGAACAGGATGCCACAGGAGTGAGTTTGAAGGGGGTTGACTTTAGCGCTGGCAAAACCCACACATTAGAGAGTCACACAGGATTAATAAGCCAGGAGACGCCCTGCTTCTGCCTATCAGTTTAAAGGCCGAGTGAAGACTAAGGCTAATCAGAAAATGTGACTTGAAATTGAAGGGTTAGTGATAGATCCAGAATAGTACCTGGGGGACATCCAGTAAATGTCACAAACATAGAGGACCACTCTAGAATCCAGTCCTGCCCAAACCCTGCCCTGCCTGTTATTGGTAAGACATGGACACTGCTCCATGAAGCCAGATGATATCCCCACACTCAGGCAGCTCCAGGAATGGGGCGCTCCTGTTGTCCACCTTCCAGTGCAAACGCCTGAACCAGGGTCTGAAGAGGGGTCTCACAGCTGCAGATGCTCATGGACCCCACTGGCTCATGATGGACTTGAAGGAGAACATGCACAGCTAACTCATGGCACACGGGACCCACTTAACGTAGCTGTTGTACAGTTAGCTCTGTGGGACTCCAAAATCTGTGGCTGCAAAAAGAGATTGAAGGTGAGAGAGCAGAACTGCCTGATGGGTAGTTATCAGCAGCTGGATGAAGGGGTATTTGAGCAGCTGAGTGGCACTGCCCTGCTCTGGGTCACATTGCTTATGGTTTAGCAGAAGGCCAGTCATCAGCTCGTTCAGATGTTGCTAGGCACAGATGTGTTCCTGATCACCTGTCCCTCATATAACTAACCGGCTTTTACATCCACTCTGTGAGATTCCCACAGGCCCAGTAGGGGGTTGCAGAGCAAAGACTAGGGCATTATACAGCTTGCCTATGACCTAGCAGGCTTCAAGCTTTTCTATTTGTTTTCCAGTTTATTTGTGCGTGTGTGTGTGTGTGTGTGTGTGTGTGTGTGTGTATACGTGTGTGTGCATGCGTGCACATGCAACCAGAGGCCAGAAAAGAGAGCTGGATCACCTAGAGCTGGAGTTAGAGGTGCTTGTGAGCCACCCAACATAGGTCCTGGGAGCCACATTTGTGTCCTCTGGAAAAACAGCCTGGACCCTTAATTGCCGAGTCATCTCTTCAGCCCTGCTTTGATTCATTGGTCTTTATTTTCTTGAGATCGGTTCCTATATATTGCTCACGCTGGCCTCAAACTCCCGGGCTCAAGTAGGCCTCTTATAGCCACTGTACATACTTGCTAGTTTGAGATTTGTATTGTTTTGTAACTCCCTCAACTTTTATTATCATCTCACAACTCTAGCATTATGGTCTGTTGTCATTAAACAAGTGACTTTGTTCTGTGATCTGTGCTAGAGAAATCACTGCAAAGTATCCTGACTTTAGAGCCTTAGAGTTCAGGTGAATACTGTCAAACATTCAAAATATGACTAGATGCTGGAACGAACGAGATGAGGAAAATACACTGAAACCCTGTGTAGGTAGCATCAGGTCACTGGCCTGAATTTGGCCCTAGTAAGTAGCTTCCCATTGGCGCCTTCTCCTCTGCTCAGACCTGCATGCAATGTTCTGCATCACCGTGCTCCACCAGGGACTTTAGAGCCCCACACTGTGTCCCAAAGAGTAATGAACACGTCATCGTATGCAGAGGACCAACCCCACTAAGTTTTCATGTAAGTAGCACAGACAGGAAAATGTCCCTAAGTGTGCAGCTTGCCACATCCTCACAGAGCGAAGGCGCCACATGCTCCGCATCCAGATGGAGAAACGGAACACGACCCGTCTCCAAGATGCTCCCTCCCAGCCCTCACCCTGCCATGGGCTTGACTCCCAACAGTGGAAGCGTCTGCTTCCTTTCAAACTTGAACCAAGTGGGTTTGTGTGGCACACCTTCTTCCTCATCTTCCTTCTCTCACTCAACATGATGCTTCTGACCTTGCTGGACGCTGTGTGCGGCTTGTTGGCTTTCGTTGTTGAGAGCTCTGTTGTCATCCAACAGTTCTGTCGGTGGTGGCATGGCGGTCTTCAGGTCAGTGGCAGTGCACAGCATCATGCCACGGTGCATACTGTCGTTTGTGGTGTTGGCGAGCAGATGTGCACACTGCTATTGAGTGTCTACCTAGGAGCAGGGTTGCTCAATCTCAAGGTCGCAGCTGAACAGCCTTGGTAAATGCTCGGTTCCAAGTGACTGCTGGCCCACACTCCCACCACCCGGTATCTGAGACCTGCAGCTGCCACATGGCCCTTGCCAAACTGGGTGTTGCTCATCTCTTTCCCATTTTTAGCTGTTCTGGTTTGTTTATTCCACATTATTATTATGCTTTTAATAATTGTGGCAAAATAGATATAACATTAAATTTGCCACTTGAACCGTTTCAGTGTCCTGGTGTTCAAACATTCATTTTTGGGAGCGGTCAGCACTGCTATCGAACTCAAACTCTTAGTCTCTCCAGACAAACACCACCGCCTTCAAACACTACGTTGCCCTCCTTCTCCGTTGCTCCAAGCCCTGGCAGCTACGATCTGCTTTGTTTGTGTGGATTGGGTCAGAGCAGGTAGAGGAGCGGTGTTGGTCTTGTCGTAATTCGGTTGTTTCACTTCATGCGGCACCCTTAGGGCTCATACATGTTCTAACGTGTTCAGTATTTCCCACTTTTTAAGGCGGAATAACATTTCATCATGCACAGACCACTTTGTGTTCATTTGCTGATGGACCTTTGGGTTTGTTCTTTCTCTGGATACTGGGCTTGATCCCGAGTTGAGTATTGTGGTATAGTATCTGACTTCACTTGAGTTCATTATATAGCCCAGTCTGGCTGGAACTAGTCATCCTCCTGCCTCAGCTTATGTCCTCCGCGAGCTTTGCGCTTGTTCAGTTCTCCCCGGTGCGTTTGTCGTTTGGCTGGCCACATTCAGGATGCCTGCTCAAGTCCCTTAGCCGTTCTTCCATGGGATTATCTGTCTCTTTTCTATTGATTCATGGGAAGCCTTCATAGGCATGGCTCTTCGCTGACATATGGATTGGCTTACCTTTTCACTTCTTGAGAATGTATTTTTTGATGGGCAAATGTTGGCAACTAATGTAGTTGAACTGATCTTCGTGGTCTGTACCCTTTGTGTTACAATTAGAATACCATTGCCTGTTGCCTGAAGGCCATAAGGATATCCCCCAGGTTTCCTTATTAAAAATTTCTTTCAAATGGTGCTACTCTCCTCTCCTCCCTTACTTGTCTTTTCGGTTGGAAGTAGACTTTTGACCCCCAGCACTTGGACTGCATCTCAGCAACCTCTTGTTGACTTTGATCAAGGGATTGGAGGAAGCACAATTGCCTTCCTTCATGTTACGCGTCCTCTCCTCCCTCCCCTCCCCTCTCCTCTCTTCCTCTCCCCTCCTTTTCCCCCTCCCCTCCCCTCTCCTCCGCTCTCTTCTCTTCCCCTCCCTACCCCACCCATGTCCTCCCCTGACCTCTGGTCTCCTCCTTTCCCTCTCCTGCCCTTTGGTCTCCTTCCCCCTCCTTCCCTCTCCCTAGGCTGTAGGGTAGCTGCCTGCGTACTCCCCTTCCTGCACACAATGCCCCCTCATTCTGGCTGGGTTTTTGTTAAACATTTCTTGTGTTTGTCACTCTTGCTATAATCACATTTTGATTTAACCTTATGTAATAAAATATGGGTGTGAAAAAATGTTTCTCTGAAAACGAAGTTGAGACTGAGGGAAAGAGCGAAAAAGAATTGCTAATGAACTGTTCACTTCTGAGCGAGAGAGGCGTGGGTGATGATGTCCCACCAAGTCTGAATCCACGCTTCTTCATGAGCACCACCCAGGTTTCACTCTGCTGCAGAGATACACAGAGCCTTGAAGGTCACAAATGGTCTGTTGTCTACAAGAGACAGTGCTGAGCTCAGAAACAGAGACCAGGCCTTAAAGACCTCGGCTGTGTCTTATTGCCAGATGAGTGTACACATAGGTTTTTGTTTGCCCGTAAACGTTGAGTTTTGAATGTGTGTTGTCAGTTAAAATATTTAAAGTGCTTATTTTTGTAATTCTTTAAGTGAATTGGCTAACAGAGGCAGAGGAGAGGGAGCCCCTCCTCACTGACGGGGGCCCTGAGCTATGAACATCTTTGAAATATTGTTTCGTCAAAAAGTCAAAGCTATTAATACTTCAAAATTCATATACCCCTCCAAGTTTATACATAAAATGGTAATTTCTTCCAAAACCTTTCAATAAAGTCTGGATCATAACTGAGCTTGAAATAACAGCCGGATCTATCTGCTGGGTCAGTGTGTAGTTGGAAGCCTCGGGAGATTTGAGACGATCCAGCTGTGCCCATGCCTTGGTGCCTGGTGTTGCCCAGGATCCGAGCCCTGATATATTCCCAGGGGTTTTTATATGTGCTGCTGATGAGATCAGCGTGCGGTATGGAAGGCTCTCTGCTGATGAGCTTTGACAGTCTGTCAGCCTGTCTGCAGCTTAGTTCTCACCTGAGAAAGTTAGGCACTGAGAGTCAGCGCCATTCGCGCCAAGACACCATGGTGAGCCCCTGAAGAATCCGCCCTTGCTCGGCACCCACTACGGGCCTCCTCTGGGGTTATTTGTATTTGCTCTGCTAGTGTCAGCTGAAGATGTTGTCTTATTGAAAACGGTGTTTGTTTATTCTGCCCTCCCCCCTCCCTCTCCTGTGTAATATTCAGTCGCTGTGCCCCGGGCAGAGCAGGCTTGTGCTTAGAAAGCGAGGGGGAAACCTTTGGGCCGGCTCTCGCAGTGTTGAAGCACTGCCGAGCATGAACTGCTTGAGTCACCGCCTTGGTGGCAGTGAGCCAGGCAAGGACTCATCCTGCAGAGCCTCTGCCCTCTTCCTCCGACTTGTTTCCTGTCAGAGAAGCCAGAAGTCAAGATGTTGGCTCTCTCATGCCCCCTTGTGGCCAGTCGTGGTGGAAGGCTTCGGAAGCGCAGCCAGGTTTGTAACCTCACAGCAATGTGGGGAATGCGGCCCAGTGCCCCCCTCCCAACTCACTTCTTTTGGCATAGTCTTTGGATTTTGTGTCTTCTCCTTTAGTCCCCTCTAACCCTCCCCCATCCCCCTTTTCTTTCCTCCTCTCATTTGGAGAGTTTTCATTAAAAATGGCCCAGGTTGCGGCACACTGTCCCTTCCTGTCTCAGCCTTCCAGTCTCTGGGATTAGAGGCACGCACCACCTCGCAGGCCTTGTGGTTATTTCTCGCCAGCTAAGCACCCCACAGCCACCTTTAACTTGGGGGGAGGGGTTGTTGTAGTTTTTCTCTGGGATTGGGAATGCCCCCCCCCCCCCCCCCCCAGTTCTGACCGACTTCCTCCAAACCACAGTCTGTTCTTAATAAACGGGGCAGGACCAAACCCACAGGCTCCGCTGATGTCACGCGTTCATGCTGCAACAGGCGTCTACCAAATACCTACGGAGCTGGAGCATGGAGTCTCCACATTGGATCCCCAGTCACAAGTCACCACCATTTGGCATTCCACAGATACTTGAGCCTTTTTATATGGGACTCTTTGGCAATTACTGTAAAACAAACTTCACATTAAAAAAAAAACAAAAACTGTCCACTTTGGCTGGGAAGAAAAGATTCGACTTCTTGTCTGCATACTCCTCTCAAACATTTCACTTTATCTGTTTTGCTTTTGGTTTTGTTTGTTGTTTTGAGATACAGTCCGATCCTGTGGCCTAGGCTGGCCTGAAACTCAGGGTATAACTCAGATTTGGTCTTGAACTCAAAGTGATCCTTCTGCCTCAGCCTCCCGAGTACTAGGATTATAGGCATGACTTTGGATATAGTTCTGTAATTGGACTGAAATAAAAACACATGATCAGGTGTTACAGCAAATCTTGCAAAAGTCCCAGCCATAGGAGTGTCTATTGGCCCTTCCCAGAGGTCCTTTGCATAGTACACTTGTTTCCTGTTTCCTGAAGTTTACGTCAAGCTACCTGTTATGGGTAGGGGCTAAAACCTGATAGACTCAACATTTTTCTTGGTTTAGTTTTGTTCTTCTGAGGCTCATGTCCCGTCATCGAGTTCTCTCTGTGTGCTTTTTAAAGATAGCAGCGCACTGACCCTGGAGGGTAGAGACACTGCTTTATCTAGACACTGGAAGCAGAAGTTCAGCAAGTGAATCCAGGAGCAGCACATGGATTCTCGTGGAAGCATCCCTCCAGCCGCAAGGGCACCCATACTTGACTCACCATTAATGTAACTCAGAGGGTCCCGGTCTCTCTCCTCTTCCACTCTTTCCCCCCCTCTCTCTGTTCTTAGCCATCCTAGGAGTGAGGAATGACTGTCTGAGTTTACACCTTACTGTGGGCTCTGAGGGGGACAGAGTGTGCACTGCTTAGGGGAAGGTTGTTGGCGGAAAAACTTAGCTTCTGGTAGAAGCTGTATAAATGGGGAATCTGTGGACAGCTGGACAGGAGGGGTTCTGTCTCAGGTCGCGGTATCTTGTGTGATGTTGAGAAGAGGATAACTGAATACTTTATCCTCAATGGAAGGACACAGTGAAAGGGACATGCCTGAGGACTGAGGAAACACGCAGAAGCCGCACATGCCCAGTGATTTGGAATCCGTTTCTCTTACTCACTCTGTAACTGTTCCCGGGATTTCCTCCCTTGTTTCTGTGACTGACTGCTGGGAGACTTTTGAATATGTCATTTGTCACCCACCGATCGTAGCAGCAGCTGTTGATGGAGTTAGTAGATTTTGTCTGACTCTGACTTGCACTCCTTCCTCACGTGGAGACTCGTGGATCTGTCATCTTCACCCAGACTGCCCAGGATTGTAAACTCACTACCATGCCTTCCTCGGTGGATTTCGGGACAAAATACATAAGTATGCAAATGCACTTCCATTTAGGATACTTGCATTTCCTCAGTCAGCTTTTCCTTGCTGTCTACAAGTGTCTAAAATGTTAGCCTGGTCCCGGAAATACTAGACTGTGACCCCCTGAGAGCACAAGCCAGGTCTTCTCACTCACTTGAGTCTGGCAGGCACCTCTCTGGTCACTCACTGAGCACTGTGCCCTCGTGGGCTTGCACGGTTAAATGAACTCTCTGGAATTCAGTACCATAGGCTCCCTGTGCACCAGCTCTGACCTCACCCAACCCCACTGCCCTGGTGAGAGCTTACCCAGAGCTCACATGGCAGAAGAAGGAACTGCCAGACCCAAACGCTTTCCTGTGGTTTCTTCTAGAAAAAAAAAATGCAAAAGCAAAAGCCCAGAGCTGCAGGATCCAGACCTCAGGCGTTAACCCCTCTGAGTCTGCTCTGCTGGTCCCTTGGTGCTGCCTTCAGGGGATGGGCAGTGTGGGTTTCAGCAGAGACAGTAGATGCAAGTGTGAAATGTCACTGGAGACCTTCAGGGTTTCGGTGGCTCTCTAGTAGTGGCAGACAGGAGACAGGAGTGTCTTCCTCTGGCTTCAGCTTCATTGCCTCTGTAGCTGTGCTGATGTGCAGCTGAGCCTGAGCACGACCTCAGGGTCTGCTTTGTTTCCATCTGTTTCATGCTGTGTTCTTCTGGAAGGGAGCATCTGGGTACCTACCTTTGCTAGATTTCCAGGATTTTCAGACCTGTTTTCAAGTCTGTGTCATTAAGAGAAAATACGACTTAAAGCAATGTTTTGCTTAAGTGAGTTCAGGCAGCAAATGCACTTTTCAGGTAGGTTTGCTGTGTGTTGCTGCAGGCATCTGCTGCTGTTTCTGAGGTGTGGCTGCAGTTCAGCCCTTCACCAAGCTGGCCTGGCAATGAACCGCAAGTCAATACGTGCAAAACCAAGGCACGGTCTCTCCTGCCCCAAGTCTAACCTCCCAGAGGCACCTCACTCTGCTGGCCTAAGGCTTTAGAGCTCACCTCAGCATCCACAGCCTTCATCTTCTCCTCTAGAACTTTCTGGCTCCTAGAAATTGGTGGCGGCAGCACAAGTTTTTGGGTTTCTCTATTGTGCAGAAGAACACAGGCCTTACTTCCAGTTCATTGCCTGGAGTTTGCTTCGAGTAAGGCAGCCCTAACCCTCAGCAGGGCGTGTTTCTAGAAGTTAGAAGAGAGAGCAGCTCAGGGGAAGTTGCAGCTTAATGAGATCAGTCTGCAAAGTGGAGTGTGTGTGCTGCACGTGGCAAACAAGACAGGCTCCTGAGATTTGAGAGAGACACCATGGGTCTTCTGCCTGGCTTTCGTGCCTAAGAAACACAAAAACAACAACAACAAAAAAATGACTTGGTTTTAATATTTAATACATAGATTTCTAGGACTATGTGCTTACAATTTAAAAGGAAAATATAAAATGTTTTGCTGATATTCGAAATATTTGGAGCGCTCTGGCTTGGTAGGATAGAGAAGAGAGGCTTTCCTGGCGAGCAAAAATGAGAGCTGATGTCTAGGTGCCTGTCCATATCCGTGCATATAAACCCACACATCTACACACATTAGACATGGCACATATTGGCATCCTCACAGGTACTCATAAAGACTCAGATTGGCACGATAGTCCATACTCCCATGCCATGCACACATCACACAAGCAAATATGGACACAGCCCTCATGCACACCTCATATGCCTTGTCTTGAGCATCCAGACATTCACTGAATAAACTGCATTGACCGCTTCCTAACTGCACAAATGGCTTACAAATTCACCCAAGGCAGAGCCACATGCTCCTGTGGAGGGAAGGAGACATAGTTGCATAGTTAATCTCTCAACAAAGCCTGGAGTAGCTACATGGGAGCTGGCTTGCCCAGTCCTTCATGGCTGGGCTCAGATGGGCCTTAAAAAGCAGAGAGTGCTGCATAGAAACTTTTCTCAATCCACCTACTGGATAGATACCGTCAATATTTCACCATATGGAACAAGATGATCTTAGGGCTAATGGCATGAAAAGATGTATTCAGCTTTGGGAACCTAACGCTAGGATTGAAGGATGCCGAAGCCCCACATGAAACGTGTGCAAAACACTGGGTATCTGGTCAACTGAGAGGGAGGAGAGACATGAATGACAAGCAGACTTTAGAGAAGGCACCAGGACTTTAGCTGAGCACTAAGTGATGGGCAGCTGAAGTCAAGAGAGTGGGAAGGGGGATTTAGCTAGCAGAGTCCATCTCTTGAAAGAATGAGAGCTTTTGGAATTCAAGTCACTCATCCTATGTAATCATCTAGAGGAGAATCCACAGAGAGACTCCAAGTGATGGAAGCTTATCGACTAGACAACTTTGAAGGTCCACTTGAGCCCTGGGATTTGAAGCTAGCCCGACAGCCTGCTCTGGCTGGCATTTGCTGGGAGGCAATACATTAACTGAGTGTGGGCAGCTTGCTTGATGGGATGGAAGGCTCTTGCCAACAGAGAGGTTTATATTTTTGTCTTCTGAGTAGCAGGAGAGCCAGGCAAGAGGCTGCTGTAGGTAGCTGAAATCTTATCTCAGTTGATGCCATCTTTCCGAAGAGCTGTCAAAGTAAACTCTTGGAAAAACAGACCTCAGTGCACTTGGCATAGTCCAAGAGTGTGAACACTCTGGCTTAGAGAAAGATAAATAGGGATCAGGCAATTCTTAATGTTTTCTACTCATCCAAGGCAGTCCCTGTAAGACATTGACACTGTCCCTCTCTTCAGTGTCATAAAGATGAATCACTGTGCTAGGTAAGCTTGTGTACCGAAGTTTCTGTCCTGTCTGGTCCCGCAGTCATTCAGTCCCAAAGAAACACACAGAGGCTTATATTAATTTTAAACTGTTTAGCCTGTTAGCTCAGGCTTATTATTAACTAGCTCTTATGACTTAATTTCACCTATAATTCTTGTCTATGTTTAGCCACGTGGCTTGATGCCTTTTCTCAGTAAGGTATTCTCATCTTGCTTCCTCTGCAGCTGGCTGGTGATTGACTCTCTGCCTTTCCTCTTTCCAGAATTCTCCTAGTCTGATTGCCCCACCTATACTTCCTGCCTGGCTACTGGCCAATAAGCATTTTATTAAACCAACATGAGTGACAGATCTTTATAGTGTCCAAGAGCATTGTCTCACAGTGTAAGTTAAGAAACAAAAACACTAAAAAATTGGTGTGGGCCAAAGACAGTATTTATCTATCTGGGTATTCCTGAGGTTCCTCAAAAAACATAGGTGGAGTAAACCTGAGCACCAGATTGTTGTTTGGTTTGATTTCTAACTGATGGAAATGAAAGGAAAATGTTGTTATAGGAAACCTGTTTCTTTCTAGAATCCATTTAGGTAAATTGAAACTAGGAAGCTTCTTATATATTTCATTTTGAATAGTATTGATGTATGTCATGTAGCATGTCATGTATGAGGATGTGAAAAGCCTGGACTGGTCCAGGATATGCACTTAATAGATTACTGGTAGATTAATGGTGGGGAAGGAGAATTAGAGTTTGATTACAATCCCACTCTTTCCCTTGCGTTGTTAAATAACATAATCTTTTCTGATATGGCAGTTACCTCCTGGGAAAGTCACTTAATCTTGAAACTCATTTTTTCATCAGTGAGATGTGTTATAATGTATTATGTATATCTTATAGCCTATAATTAAATAAGTGAGTATACATATAAACTGGAAACCCCACACTCTTAAACATTATTTAAATATTAAAAGTCATATATGCTTTGGGTAAGACCCTTCACAATATCTGAGAGTCCTTTAAGATACATTATAAGTGTGGCCTAGAGTCTCGGACTTCCTCCACCCACTTCCTAGAATTGACCTGTTGCTGATCTTTTATTTTTGTATCTAAACATACTAATCACGTATGTGTGGTTTGGCTTATCATTTTCTTTTAGCTGTTTCAACTTTTCCAGCATATTCTAAGTTGGTAAATCATTTTAGCCAGAGAGAGAGAGAGAGAGAGAGAGAGAGAGAGAGAGAGAGAGAGAGAGAGAGAGGGAAATTGCTTGGAACATGAACTCTGAAATAGAGACCTGGCTGTTTTTCAGAACTGTTGTAGGTATCTTACTACTTTTAAATGTTGTGGGAGGGAAATTCCATGGCTAAAGGGTGCAATTAAATTTATCCTAAAGCATACCAGCCTAGCATTCATGAGACCCTGGGTTCGGCTCCCATGCCCCACAACAACTGCTACAAAGAAACACTAAGCCAAACTAACATTCGTTCATTTATTCCTCCATTTAAAAATATTTTGTATGTCCTGTGTACAGAGACCTCAGTCCACCCGTGAAAGAGCAAAGGTCTGTAGCAAGAGCTGTGCGCAGTTATACCTGGAGAGTGTGCGAGCCAATAGACCTGGCTATCCTGAGGCTTAGGAAGGGCTCTGAGTGAGGTGTGGGGATTCCATCAAAACTTCAACCTTACAGATTAATTCGAATTTGAACACATAGGGTGTGACTGGATTTCCTACACAGTCTCGGGCCTGTTGACGTTATACAGACCAGTATTTCTTCTTTCTAGAAACTTCTTTTCTCTTTTCTCATTACACTATTTGAGGTGACTTTGAGGAGGACACAGGAACCTAAATTTCTCTAAAGATACCAGGATTTTAGAGCCTGTCACCAAGCTACACTATTTTGGTGTCCTTCCACTGCCTTCTTGTGTCCTCATTTGCACAGTTCCAGGTTTGCAGAGTCCGTGGGGCTGCCATGAGGAAGCTGTGTGCAGAAACGAAGGGTGTTCTGGAGCTACCAATGCAATGAATCTGTCTGGAGAGAAAGCCAACACACAGGACAGGTCGTCAGACCTTCTGCTCTCACCGTTGATAGGTTTTAGTAATGCAGGTCCCAAACTGTGACATGGTTTATTCAAACACAAAGACCGCGACGTTGGCTGGGTTGGGCATGGAAAGGATCTAGGCCTTCTGGGTCTACTCTGTGCTCACCAACCTTGACATCCCTAGAGACTCTCACATGCTTATGTGTGCAAAGCTTTGTAGGGTGAATCATTTAGTGAATGACTCAGGCCTACCCTGTATTCTGCATCTGGACTTTGTTTGTTTGTTTGAGGGAGAGTCTCATTATAACATAGCCCAGGCTGGCCTCAAACTCAAAAATGTTCTGCCTCAGACTCCCAAGGAATGCACGGCTATACCTGGCTATCATAGTTCTGTAAGATTTATTACTTACATTCTTATTTATGTGAATGATTGTGTAGCTGCATGAGTTTATGTGTCCCACATGTGTGCAAGTGCTCACAGAGACCAGAAGAGGGCGTTAGTTTCCCAGAAACTGGAGTTATAGATGATTGTGAGCTGCACATAGGTGCCAGGAATTGAACCTGGGTCTTCTGCAAGAGCAGTACGCACTCTTAACTATTGAATCATCTTCTCTAGCCTTGACTATGGAGTTTGGGGTATCACATGTAGCCTCAGGGTACCAGGACTGTAGAGAAAGGATCTGTTCCATTTCAGCTGGTGTCTCTAAATTAGGTGCCTTTGAGTGAGTACATAAAAGGCAACTCAAGCTGGGCGGTGGTGGCGCACGCCTTTAATCCCAGCACTTGGGAGGCAGAGGCAGGCAGATCTCTATGAGTTTGAGGCCAGCCTGGTCTACAAGAGCTAGTTCCAGGTCAGGAACCAAAGCTACAGAGAAACCCTGTCTTGAAAATCAAAAAAATAAATAAATAAATAAAAATAAAAAAATAAAAGGCAACTCAAGTTGGAGGGGTGGTAACTGCTGTATACAGCTGTCAAAAATCAGCTACTTACAAAACGGAGATCTGTGTGTGCTGCCTTATACAGATTCATCCTTACTTTCACTCACATGACCTCATGTACAGTCCTTGGATATCTAGATGAGCTTTCAGTTTGATGACCACACGATGGTGGCAGAAGTATCCCATGGTATGGTGCTGACCACACGATGGTGGCAGAAGTATCCCATAGTATGGTGGTGACCACACAGTGGTGGCAGAAGTATTCCATGGTATGGTGGTGACGCTCGTTTTCATGGTCCCCCCAGGCTGCTTCTTCAGAGCCTCTTTTCTTTTTGTAGATGGAAAGAGAACTTTCTGCTCCTCTCAGATCCTCCCTCTTGCCTAGGACTTTCCTATGGCTGAAAGACAAAATTAAACTTACCCTAAACCATGACTGTCTGGCCTGCATAGGACCCTGGGTTAGATCCCCCAACACCAATACAAACAAACCCTAAGCTGAACTGATATCCACCCATTTATTCCTCTGTTAAAATAAAGAGTTTGTGCTTCCTGTGTACAGAGCCATCTTTGAGCCCCTGGGAGAGCAGGGGCCATAACAAGAGCGGTATGCAAACGTACCTACAGATGCAGTGGCCACAGAATTCTTCCTGTAGGCAAGAAAATGACTGGCACCCCAACTCACTAGACTAGGGTGTGTTCTTGAAGGCTCTCAGGCTTCCAGTAGGACCTCAGGAGGAAGACACTACACAATGACCACAACCACCTCTGTCACTTACTGGGTGTCTATGTGCCAGACACTATGGTAAGTGCTTTCTGTGAGTTGTATTCAGGCCTCACATGACCTGTGAGAAGGCTCTGTTTTATTAAACTCCATCCTTCTATTAGTCCTTAAAAGGGCTCTATTCCCTAATTGGAAGAATATGGCCTTGAATGGTGGCCCTGGCTGAGGAAGACAGGTCTTACTTGAACATAGCGGACAATGAGGACTACTGAGACCTCAAGAACAATGGCAATGGGTTTTTGATCCTACTGCACATATTGGCTTTGTGGGAGCCTAGGCAGTTTGGATGCTCACCTCACGAGACCTGGATGGAGGAGGGTGGTCCTTGGACTTCCCACAGGGCAGAGAACCCTGATTGCTCTTTGGGCTGATGAGGGAGGGGGACTTAATTGGGGGAGGGGGAGGGAAAGGGGAGGCGGAGGTGGGGAAGAGACAGAAATCTTTAATAAATTAAAAAAAAGTGGAAAGATGAAAAAAAATAATTGATCCTAAAAATGTAAAAATAAAGCAAATGGCAGGAAGTTTCTGCGGAATGAATCAAGTATGGTTTTAGCATGTTATTTGATCATTTCTAGTCTGATCATTATGATACATGTCACAAGTCACAAAGCTGAGTAACGGGACACAACTGCTTAGATTTTATGAATCAAATAAAATTCAAGCCTCTCAAAAAAAAAAAGACTTATTCATGACCTAAACTGATACCAAATAAGTGACCACTTACACATGTCTTGCATGTACGAGTTACTCTGGGTTTATCAATGTCCCGAACTTCTCCATCTGCAAGGACAGGAGTGACTGCGAGCCCAGCAGAGGCCTCACGAGGCCACACATTGCTGACTAAATACAGCCGAGATGAGCAGAGTGTGTAAAAAGCACCTTTGAGAAAACAGGATCTCTTATACTTCAGTTTTTCTGTGTGTGGGACTTGGGTGACTACCTCGCCTCTACCTGCTACCGCGATCTGGTACCACTCACTGCAGGACTGTAGGCTCCTTGACAAGATCGTTGTGGCTGTGACTCACACTCAGTCAGTCATAGCTAACCATGCCAAATGACCTACTTGCTTTCCTGCTTGTTTTCTGGCTCCCCCTCTTGAATCTAATAAAGTTGTATGGGAATAATTTGAGTTACGAGTAACCCAAGTCAGAACATTGGACTGTGCTGGCTCAGCAATTCCTGGGTTTGGTAGGGAATGCCGGGATAGCTGAGATTTCTACCCATTTGAAGGGGGTGGAGTCAGGAGACAGAGCTCGCCAATCCCCCCGACATCAGTCCTCCAGCCCTTCAAAGATGGTCAGAGATGGTAAGAGTCATCACACCAGCCAGCTGCCCCTAATCTTAGTGAGAGTCATGATGGAGCCCTGGGAAGGAGTCATTCCTGTTGGACTGTCGTAGAGGAGATGACAAAGATACCAACATGGTGTGCTGGGCTGATACTTCCCTGTCTGCTTTATGGGACTTTCTCTGCAAAGAATATGAATAAACATGAGTGTGCTCTTGCCCCAGAACAATTCAAGGTGCTACGCCACCCGCCCCACACCTTAGCTATTGCTGCCCCTCAACAGAAGCTCAACTCCGTCCGGTATGGCAGAGGTATGTGCATGGTCTGTGGGTGCTTTCTGCAACCAGGAGCAGCAAGAACATCTGTCTGATAGCAATGTTCAGCAGCATCATGGGCCCCAGGCTTTGAGATGGCCAGCTCCATAAGGGTCTCCGACCACCAAACCATCTCCTGTCACAGTAGGGTAGACAGAAAACTCTGAAACACTCGCTGTCACTTAGTATATGCATTTGTACTGTAAATTACACACGGAGAGTGTGGTCTGGACGTGTAAAGAATGGTATTCAGCAAGGAGAGAAGACGTGATGGTAGATGCTGCCGCTGTGAAGAAACCTTGAAGACACTGGGCCAGGTGAAGAAAGCAGTTCCCAAAGACATTTTCAGAGCATCGGCGTATCTACAAAGACAGTGACTTAGAGATTGCTGGGGACAAGGGCCTGGGGGACAGGGAAGGTGCTTGAGAGGGGTACACTACCACAAAGTGGAAAAAATGTTGTGACCTTGTTGGTTAAAATGGTTACACAATTCTGTTAACGACACACTTTCAATGCTACGACCTATCTCCGTACTGAAGACAGACGCTATATTACACACACTTCCATTTTCTCTTTATCATTTTAAACCTTCAAGTTTGCACTCTCTCTCTCTCTCTGAGACGGGGGCAGTGTTTCTTTCTTAAGCGTCTGATCTTTGCTTGCCTTTTGATGTCCGTGCGATCACTGCAGGCATCTCAAGGTTTTCTTTGTAGCAAACTCGTGTCTTTTTTTGTCACGTGGTCTTTATCATCTTCTTTTATACTCTACCAGTTTGCTGTTTGGCCAAATTCTCTCTCAAATGAGGCAGTGAGGTTTCCTCACATGCTGTGATGATATTTCTCTAGGCAGTTTCTATAGACTGAAAAATGAGGGAGAGTTTCTTGAGAGACTCTCACTGAGTTAGACTTTCTTGCAATGAAATTTGCATTCCTTTTCTAACGTGTTCCTCTAACAATGGTAGGAAGTGAAAGGCAAATGGGGATGCGTTAGAGAAGGGTATGTTAGCCCATCTTCCTGTGGCCATCAGATTCCCTCCAGTAGCCCAACATGTACGCATATGCTCAGGCCTTCCTCACATCTGTAGACACCTTCCATGTTAGTGCCAGGCTCCAGCTCGGAGCAGCAGTGGCTGAGCCTGCAAATGGCATCTGCTTTCAAGGGCTACTCTGCAAAGCGATCGCGTATTAGTGTGGGTGGCTCACGTGCAGCTCGTGGATATGGCACGCGGACTCACAACCTTTATGCGTGTTGGAAATTGTTCAAACACAGGTGAAAAGGCAAGAGCGATTTAGCAACAAGCTGACTAACTACCCATGATTCAGAGTTGACACATGGGAAGCAGTATTTGCTTTGGGCCTCTTTCATTTGCTTTGTTGAGATGAAATACTGGACACATCTGAAATCTCTCGGTTCCCCTGCAGACGGTTCTGCCCTTTCTCCTAATGGTGAAAGTTGGTCGTTTGGGATTTTGTGTTGTTGTTTTCTCATTCACAGCCATGTGGTTTCCAAAGTAACCCGTGTCTTGTGTATCTGTAGAGTCGTGGGAAAGGGTGTACTATATTATCCATTGGAAGCGTGCTGTTTAAAGGCAACCTTGTGCTCAAGATTGGCGTGCAGTGATGTAAAGCTAGTCCCTTGTGTTAACGGCTCTTTGGTGTTGTCTCCCCCACCCCAGGACACTGTCATGTAATTTTAATCTATTCTCTTGTTGATGGTTGTTTAAGTTGTTTTAAGCTTTTTACTGCCACAGAGTCTAAGAGCAGGTTCCCTGCAGGTGTGTCTTTAGAAACTGCTTATTGGAAGAGAACAATGTTAGCTTAGCCAGTGGTGGCCACATTGCCCTTCACCTAGGTCATGATGGTCTACACCCCCACTAGCAGTCCACGGAACTGTGCTTGTATCCTTCTTAGCACTCAGTGAAGACGGGTTCAGTTTTTGCTCTCCCTTCCAGAGGGCATGACAGGACATCTCATCATCTGAATTTGTATTTTTCTGATTACCAGTAAGATGGAAGTTCATGTTAGGATCACCAATAACTTTGTGCTCCCCAAGAAGAAGCAGTTTGTATCCTCTGTTTATTTTGTTTTAATGTCTTCGGTCTTTATCTTACAGAAAGGTAGGAGTATTTGCTATATGCTTGACTATAGAGTGTTAGTTCATTTAAAGTATCTTCTTAGTTATAAAATGAAAGTCTTAATGTTTTTCTTCTTCTACTTGAGTTGGATTTTTCTTCAGTGTGACAGACAGCCTGTGGGCCTGGGCTCCTGTTATGATCATCAGTTTAAGTGGGCCCCACTGAGCCTCCTCTTTCTTACCTGCTTTATTCTGGTTGTCTGTCAGGGTCCTTGAGCCAATTTACACTGGCGTGATTATGTTAGCTATGAAGTGAGTGCTCCTGGTGAAGCAAGCCCCCATTATTCCTCTCTGTCAACAGTTTTTGGTTTTGGTTTTTGGTCATTTATTTTTATGGGTTTTAAAATTAGTTTTTCTAACTTCATGAGGAATCTACTGAATTTTGGATGGGAAATGCAGTGATTTTATGTTAATGACTTTTTAAAGTGGTTATTGATGTACTTGGGTTTTGTTGTTGTTGTTTGTTTGTTTGAAATCTCTTCCAGAGTTTTATGAAATAAAACACTTACCTAAAAAAATCCTTAGGGAGTGTATCTCTGGCTGAAGGCCGGGATCCATTACCAGGTCATTTTCTAGAGCATCAGCATTCTATTTATTTTGTATTTGAGATGGCATCTTCCTTATACCCCAGTGTAGTGACAGATACTGAGGCTCAACCTGAAGGTCAGAAAAGCAAAGCAGCCAGCCACGGACTCTTAACCTCGACCTCAGTCTGAAATGGTGATCCTGCCTCCAGGAATCTCAGAATGAGACTGGGACTGAGAGCTGTCTCCTCCTGTCTCATATTCCTCTCTAGTGCTGGGATTAAAGGCATGCACCACTGCCCAATTTCAATGGCAAACTAGCATGGCTACTGGGATTAGAGTGTGTGTCACCACTGCCTGGTCTGTAAGGCTGCGCAGTGGGGCTGTTTTACTCTCTGATCTTCAGGCAAGCTTTATTTATTAAAATACAAATGAAATGTCAGTACACCTGGGGAAGACCTCAGATTCTCAACCTTCCTGATGAGGCCAAGTGCCAGCTGACAGGTGTGAGCGCTGCCATGCCTGGTTGTAAAAATGAATTTGACCAGAGACCTCAATTGTCTGCAGCTTAATTCCCGGTCCCTTTAGTGAAATTAGTGTATTAACCAAAAATTAATAATTAATTTTAAAGTTAGAAGTGAAAAGGGAAGATCATTGAGTGACAGGCAGGTCATTTAGTTATTGTCCCATGGTGGCTTCCAGCCAGCATATGGACTTCAGGCAAGCGCGTTCGCTGTTCTTGTTTGAGTATGAGGAGCTGATCTCGAAATTGCTGGCAGACGTTGAGTTGCACTTGCTGGGAGCGCATTTATTTCTGCTTCTCACATTCTAATTTTGAGGATCGTTGATAAAGATGTCACATTTGCATGAGGCGCTCTGGCTGGCTGAGGAGAAAACAGCTGTCAAGGTCATTGCCAGAGTTTATTCTTGACTGTTCCAGTTTCCTCAGGAATTGCTAGACCGCTTGCTTGACAACACCCCAGGCAAAGTGTCTAGCAAACTAGTTCCAGCACATGGAAAAGGATAACTGTTGGGAGTTGAGAGGGGCATGTGGGATGCAGAGCAGTCTTGACTCTGCCCACCGTGTTTTGTTTAAGGATCTCTTAGCTCAGGGGAAGATGTGTTTGGGACTGGGAGGCATGATTGAATAAACCTGAGGACTGGTATCCCTCAAGAACTAAAGAGAACTCTGAGTAAATATCTGTGGCATTTGAACTCCCAGGCTCATGTCTTCACCTTTGTTTGTTGGCTCGAGGTGGCTGAGGTTTTTCTGCCTGGGGCCATATTCTTTTGGTTACTGTTGGGGCTTCGATGAGAAAATGTTCTGCACAGGTTCAAGTGTTCAAACATTTAGTATCCAGCTGCTGGTGCTATTTTGGTAAGTTGGAGAAACATTAGGAGATGCGGGCCTAACTGGAAGAAGTGGGTTGCTAAGATGATAGCCTGGCTAGAGTCTAGCTTGAGCTCTTGGCTTTCCAGTCTGCAGAGATGTGAGGAGCCCCAGCCATACATTCCCATTCAGTGAGCTGTCCCCACCATGGTGATGGACTATTACTCTCTCAAACTGTGAGCCAAACCCTCCTCCAGAAATCGCTTCTTTTATGTTATTTGGTCACAGCAGTAACTTGTACAGCCACCATGACAGCCACAAGTGGAATTGCTTTGCATCCTGTTGTGTTTTGTATCCCCTGCTATGGCCATGAATTACTCCTGTAACTTTCTGAGGGTTCAGAATGTGGCTTCAAACCTGTGTCCTTCAAAAGCAACACTGTTACTTGCAATAGATTTCCTGGGGAGGCGAATGAAACAGCACAGTTAAGCCTCACCTAGGGAGACCCGGATGTGGCCCTGGTGTCTGATTGCTCCAGCTTCGTAGGGGATTCTGATAAGTGACCAGGACTAAGGACTACTGCAATAGTCAACTTTAGCCTAATACCCTTGAAGGGGCAGGTTGTCTATGCAGTAGTAGCTCTGAAAATATCGTCCAAAAAAGTGGTGTTTACAGGTAAGGTCCCTGTTCTTGTAAATCTTTGTGCTGATACTCTGGCCTTGATTTTTTTCACTGGCATTAAGTGATGCTGTATGCCCATGGTCTTGACACCTGTGGCAAGGCTGTCTGGGTTGAGAGGAAAGCCCCTTTACATGGAGCTGCATTGAAGTGCTGCTCACTGATTTCTGCTTTGGTGCCTACAGTTCTAGGTCTTTCTCTCACCAGGGCAGAGCACGCAGACAGTCGGGGTCCTAATCTAGACAGTGAAGCTCTGTGTAGGAGGTTAGGTGCCACCTCTGTGCAGTGTACAATCTACAGTTGAACACAGTAATTTCAGTTTTCTTGGACTTTGTGCCAAGCTGAACCAAAGCGTTCACAGACCAGTTCCTAGAATTGTAACGTTTGGCAACCTCAGATGATCCAGGCTTTCCAAATCATCCTAGACTTTTAGATATGAGAACTGAAAAGAGACTATAGATTACTTACTCTGGTATTTCTTTCACCAGATTGTAGGGCCATATATTATAAAAGCCCATATTTCTACTTCATATGGCAGCCAGAATCTCAGGCCAGTTTGCTTCCCTCACAGGCGGTCACCTAGTCTTTCCAGATAAACCTAAAGGGTCAGGATATGCTAATGTTGTTCTGCTCCATCTTTGTAATTTGGAGGATGCCTAGGAAAGAGATGTTAATTCAGTCTTCATGACAGTGCTGGCATACAGAGCAGGAAGATAGGAAGACATGACAGAGAGAACATAACTAAAGCCATTCACCTGGTTACCTAGGAAACAGAATGCTAATGAATTCCCCCCTCAGTTTATGGTTAAACTGTTTTTATAAAAGTTGTTTGGAGAATAAACGCGAGTGAAGTTTTTAGGATGTGAACTCAGGATTTCATGAGGGATCTCTGAAAATCTCCCTTCTGATAAAGCCATATGAGTTAATCTTTAATCCCATGCCTCCCCTCTGGTTCAGAGAAATAATTTTTGTCCGGGTTGGTCCCAGACTGTGATATAATGGCACCCAACATGGGGCTGATCAGTAAACCCCCCAAAAAACACAGAAGAAGTGACCAAATGTAAGGAGGAGAAAGTAAGGAACCCATGAGAGAAAAGTGCACCACGGGGGATACGTGAGTAATGAGCGCTTAAAAATAGAGAAAATAGAAGTTAAAGAAGCATAGAGAAGCAGGAAAAATTTAAATTGGGAGTAAAAATTTGTAAATAATAAGTTATATATATGGGATAAGGAGAGAGTATTTATTTATGTAGGTTGATAGCTAAACAGAGTTAAAGTGGAGCAGAAACAATGGCAAAAATATTTAGAATCTGCAAGCATGATAGTCACAGAGATACAGCTTTTATCGCTTGCTAAATGGGTAGGAAAAGTGAAGGAAATATGGCATTTGGCTCAAGAATCGACTAGGATGCTGCTGAAGTTGAGGTGCCAGGCACAGGCGCAGCAGCCAGCTAACTCTAACCCACCTGCAGGTAAAAAGCAAACAGGATTCAGACTGCAAAAAATTATAGTCATCACGGTTAGGTCGTTTCAGTAGGGCCTCTGGGTCTGTGTATGTGTCCCCAAGTGTCTGGAAGCAGCTCAGCATCCGTTCCTCAGTGTAACATGGCATCAGCAGGTCCCACAGACCGGGCGCTCCTCTCTGTGGGTGTGGGGAAGACTGGACCAAGGACTCCTCTCCAATTCCTTTCTCTAACTTCTCTATGGGAACATTTGCAGCTATGATGTCTTCAGGTCTGCCACTCCTGATGTAGGTGGGTCTTCCTTTACTGTATATGCAGTCATCTCATCCAGCTTCATTTTCTTTCTGTAAAAAAAAAAAAAGCACAAACACATCCTTGACCCCAAATTAATACAGGTTGGGTCTTTTTATCATTCATTGCAAGGGCTTCTTCATCTTGCCTTAGTAAAGGTCACCTTGGTGTCACCTTCATGTTTTACCATGCCAGATCTGCAGTTCTTCAATTAAAAGAGCCACATGTAAAATTTAGCATAACATCCTTTAATAAAGCCATGTGAGTTATATTTTTAATCCCAAGCCTCCCCTCTGGTCCGCAGAAATAATTTATGGTCCAGGCTAGCACTGGACCCTGATACTAGATAAGCCAAGTGAAGTCTAGAGGAAGGAAGGAATTCAGGCATGGGTGCAGAGCCAGGGGCCTGGGCCCTCAGCTCACATTGTTCATTGGATCTCACCCTTCTGACCTTGGCCCTTAACCTCCACACACAAGTCACAGCACTACCGCGCCTTTCCCCCCTCTTTCTCTCACTTTCTCTCACTGCCTCCACATGAGAAAGCCCCCTAAAGTTGAAACTAATAAAGCTCCCGCTTCCTTGGTTGGAAACAAGTACTCTGGAGGAGTTTGAACTATTTGTGAGATGTGTAACGAGGGCCCCAAGACTCCCTTGGTAAGAGTTCAAATTAAAGCAACCCAAAGAACCCCTATTTTACCCTGAAATTGCCATGTTAAAGTTTAGGTTTACTAAATAGTTGAATTAAGGTATAATTATTAGCATTACCAAGCCGTTCAGTCACTCTTCAAAAGCACACACCCCAGGGTACCCTCCTATAGCACTGAATGTACATTTAACAGGAGGTTTGATTGATGGAAAGCCCATCGACACTCAGCTCTCTGGGAACACAACTTTTGCAGAGAAAGAAACCTGCAAAGTGCCTTGCTTGAGTGATATTGTGCCACAAAACACCAAGATCCTATTAGACAACCATTTTCCATTTGCAAGGAGCTCAGACCCAGCAAGCTGGATAGAAGCATAGGTTGCAGCGAGAGACTGTCTTTGATGTGCTAGGCGGATGTCCTTTCCCTTGTCTCACAAGAGAGCCATTGCTCTTCTGACTTTACTGAGCATTGTTTGGGGTGAGATCCCGGGACTGCTCTGTACTGACCCTAAACCAACTGCTATCAAATGTCAGTATTTGAGTTAGATTTTTAAGAGTTTCTCAACTCCGAAGCCCCTTTATCACCATTCTATATAGACCTATATAGATGAGCATTTAACATTCTGCTGCTGCTGTGTGTGTGCACAGACATGCTTGCCTATAGGTGTGCGTGCATACATGCATGTGGAAATCAGAGGTTGACTTGGGCGTCTTCCCCACAGCTTGCATTTCTGAGATGGTCTCTCACCGAACCTACAGCTTGCTCCTTTGGCTAGGCTTGCTGTCCCACACTCCCAGGCCATTTGTCTCTCCATCACCTGGCTCTGGGATTGCAGCTGTGCACCACTAAGTCCTGCTTTTATGTGCTGAATTTAGGTCCTTGCGCTTGCCTGACAAGCACTCTAATGTGCTGAGCCATCTCTCCAGCCCCATGCTGGCGATTTGGACAAGGCACACCAGGCCAGTCCCAGAACTAGCCAGGACAACACAGAACCATCCCAAAGCATTTTATATTGTGGAGGTGAGGTCAAGGGAAGAGTAATGATCCACTCACAACTCACACGCAGATCTGACCAGTGTCATGGCCAGGTACAGACACTTCACTGAATTTGAATAGACCATGCTTGAAACATTTGCCTATATTGTTGTATTATTTATAAAAATTTTGGAGTCAGATGCTGGGGTAGAAACTTGATAGATCAGGAAAGCAGTAGAGAAACAACTAGCTGACCCGCTTCACCTTACCAAATCAAAAAGGCTGGGACTCTCCCCAAGCTCTCCCTATCTCTTCCTGTGCCTCTCTGTCTGGGCCCTCCAAAATCCCTGTGACTAATTCTAGTCAGCTAGTCATGGACTCTGCCCCTTGCTTCAGGGGTTAGCGTTATTAACAGTCTCAGAATGTCACTCCAACCAAACATCCCCTCAACACACGCTTTTCTTTCTTCCCTGTTTTCCTCTCCCCTTTTCCTATCCCTCTCCCTCTACCTGAATACTACCAGATGCGTTTAACCCTAGCCTGACAGCCATATGTGCCCCAGAAGAGCTACAGATGAGACCAAACCCAAAATTGTGGGTTTACTTAAAAGATTTTTTTTTTGCAAATTTTAAAACTATTGTTTGATTCTTGAGTGTAAGCTTCATAGATGACAGTATCATAACACAGTGTCAAAGGCTGGACATGCATATCTCCTACACTGTAGTTAACACCTAGAATCTCCAACTAGCCATGCCCCCACCCCCAAGGAAGTAGAAGAGGAAGAGAAGGAGGAGGAGGAGAAAGAAGAAACATTAAACGAAATCATTTGCGCGGTGTAATAGGCAATCGCTAGATCAGGATGTATTAACTTGATCAGTGTCTCTATCCCTAAATATCTCTCCTGATCTTTGCTGACAGGAGTGCCCCCACTACCACCACCAAAGGACTATACATTAGAGTCACTTAGGGAATTTTAACCCAATCCCAGTGCCTGTCTCCATTCCAGGAAGCATGACTCAGTGCATGGCCAGCCCTAGGCACAACTTTATTCTCCAGTATTGTTGCCAGGGTTGAGAGTCAGGGTCATGGAATATCAGTTCTCAGTATTTTTATATATCTACTGAACCTTATTTGGTAGTTGATATAGGCAAGACTCAGAGTGGGGTCAGGGATTCTAAGAGGTAAATAAATTCCTGGGCTCGGGTGCTCGCCACCTCCCCTCCTACATCTCATTGCCTATTACATCCAAGGAAATATGTTCAGCTACCATTTTCATATATCACTTTTGAGTCTTGAAATGAAATAAATGTACTTTCCATGAAATATTTTCTCATCCTAGGTGAAGGGCGTGGAATATAAGCAATGACAACACAATTCCCCTTGAACCCAAGAAGCCCAGAAATCCCCCCCCCCCGTGAATTTCAATTTGGTTCTTGAGTTAAAGCACAGGGGACACATTAAGATGCTGTGTAGATGACTTTCCTAGGACCACTAAAATGGAAGCCCCTGAAGACACTGAAGATAGGCCCAAGGCGGGGACTCCCAGAGTCTCACTGTTTTATGGTGAGAATGGATCCCAAGTGTCTCACTACCGAGTCCTAAGAAGAAGCTGGTTACAGACAAGGGCTTTGCCTCAGTGTCCAGGGTTGAAGTGATACAAATTGTTACTGGTAAGATGATATTGGCAGAAAGGTGATGACCTCGGAAAGGTCTAACAAACCCATTCTCGCCATTTACTCTAAGAGAAAGGAAATAAAACTAGTGAAGGGAGGAGGGATTATTTCTGTGATACAGGCTTATTGGGGAAGTTTGGGGGTACAGTCAAGAGCTTCTCGTTTAAGCAACGAAGGAACAAAATGAAGGGCAAGAATTGGAGTGAAGGCGTTGACTCAGGTGTGAAATACTGTCCATGCCTGTGTGAAGGTCTGAATGTGTGCTCTCAGAATCCAGTTATAGCCAGATACAAAAGCAGATAATTCTGTAGCCCCAGCTCTCCTACAGCAGGACGGGAGAGGAGATTATGGAGAAACCTATCTTGGCATTTTCCTAGACAGCCAAGTTAGCTGTACAGGAGAATCCTATACAGATGGCTTTAGTGACGAGGAGACCATCTCCAACAAGGTAGTGGCCAGGACCAATGCCTGAGGTTGTCCTTTGACCTCCCCCACAAATGTAAAAATAGTGTGCACAGTCAAGCAGGGTTGGCCATACTGGCCTCTTCGATGCTTCTCTCATCTGCTTTTGTGAGGCTCCATAAGTTCTAGTCATCATCACGAGAGGTGGCCTTCTGGTTCCCACCACAAGGTGACTGCTACGGCTCAAACGAGATGGCTCCGTTGCCATCTTGGGGAAATTCTTCCCATTCGGTAGATGTGAGGAAGGTAGTCTCGTCGTGAAGCGGTGGGGCTACAAGGCTTCCTGTTCTGGGAATCTTAGTTCCTCTCACTTTGATGTCTTCAATCTTTGAAGACGACAAGACAGGTTAGGCATTATTTAGGGCTAAGTGACCTTATGTCAGCAGTCTTCAGACCGCTCCTCAAATGATGAACTTGTCTACGTGGAGAGCAAAGCAGAGCGGGACCCAGAGCTTAAGATAGCAAGGAGATCAGGTACGCAGTGAAAGCAGAGATGCCAGGCCTCGGCCTACATTATTTCTCCTCTGGCCATCTGCAAGCCCAAGTGGGGCGTCAGCGGTTGGCTGCCTCCCTGGCACACAGCAGGCGCTCCGGGGGCGGGTGTAGAATCTGGGTGTTCTATTCACTGGCACCCGTCTCCCTTTTGTGGGCATGTTTTTCAGTCCACCCTTGCTGTTTGTCACCTACTCACCCGGTGGCTCAGCTTCTTAGCAGATGCAAGATGCTGACCTCGGGAATTCCTTGGGACACCTAGAGACATCTTACTTGACATCCTCAGGAAACTCTCTCTGGAGACGCCCTGAGCTACCTTGACTGGGGGAGCTCTGAGAGGATTTCCCATTTCTTAGCAAAGGTATTTCCAGAGATTCCAGTGGTCTGGGAAACCATGGACAACCCAAGGCAGAGGCCCCTAAACTGTTCTTGGCTCCAGGCCTGTCCACATGTCCTAAGATCTTGTTGGATACAGATTCTCTGACTCTAAAGCAGACCTGCTGGACAGAAAGCTGAAGGGGAGTGTCCATCTGTTTCGAGAGGCCTGCAATACTCAAGACCCAGAGACCTAGCGGGGTATATGTGGGGTGTGTGTGTGTGTGTGTGTGTGTGTGTGTGAGAGAGAGAGAGAGAGAGAGAGAGAGAGAGAGAGAGAGAGAGAGAGAGAGAGAGTTATTTAGGTGTCTGTTGTGTTTCCTTTATCTGCTGAGACAGATGGTTTATACTAGAGAGGACTGGTCTTGAGTGAAAATACCAATTTAGAAAATGATCTCAGCCCCTCCACCCCTGCCAGTGCCCCTCTCCCACATGGGGAGAGTTTTGGAGCCCATGGTGTGTTTGTGAGTCTCCAGTGGTTCTGGCCTGAGAAACAAACAGTTCTCCACCTCATTTCCTGACACACCTCCATGATGTTCATACCAGGCAGACAGAAACTGGCGGTTTGCCTACACTGAAAACTCAATACCAAGACAAAAGGCATGCCTGGCAGGTATATGCTATCAGACATTGCTATAGAAAAGATAACTCCCTTGCAACCAAGTAATGCGTTGTCCATACTGAGCTGAGTGTCCATGTAGCCTTTACTGTGGAGCTATCCAAAGCACATGTAATAAGATGTGACATGAACCCACACACAGTGACATTAGTCCAGATGATGTTCCCTCCTGCAGCTTTGTTCTGCGGGATTAGAAGCCTAGTTTGGCTATCTCCTTTAAACATGAGCATGCACGGAACTAGGAAATACTCATGAAGGGTTAATATTAGCTCGAGACACATGGCCAAGACTTGTAGAAGAGAAAAGAAATGCATAGGATTTGTTTGAGCAGGATTAAAAAATAACAGGGAGTGGTAACCCCGCCATGTGCTGTAACATGAAAGAACTCTTACACTTGGGAACAATTGAATGCCAGGAAGTATATGCACTTACTGTGTTATTGTGGGTCCTTCTTGGGTTATTATGTTCTTTAGAACTGTGGCTGGTTTTTATTTTGTGAAAAGACATTTCAATCACATTGAATGGAAGAAAAAATACAAGTAATTTTGAGCTATAAGTAGACAGATTGCAATGTTCCCTTACCTATTGTTGTCAATACTTGGGTGTTTTATTCAATTAATAATGAGTCGAAGCACTAATGTGAATGAGGGCGTTAGGGTAAAGATGGGGAAAGGATGCAAAAGAAATCTGAAGAATTTTTTTTCCTGGATGAACTAGCTGTCTCTCTGAGCAAAGGACGGCAAGCATTTGATGTAGCTCATTAGATGTTTAATGGGTGACTATCAAATTGAAGAGTAAAGACTCCCGGCACTATGCAAATTCAAAGAAGAGAGGATCCCTGTGGTCTGCTCTGATGAGAAAAATTCTCAGTGTAAGAGAGATCTGTTAAAGGATGGGAACAAATTCACACAGGGGGAGAGCGAGACCCCTGTGTAGGAAGGGAGGAGGCACACTGTGATGAGAGGCTGGGAGGGAGCATGGGGCATCAAGACTTCCAAAGATGATCCTGGGGAGACTCACATGAGTGAGGAGTGAGCGGGAACCACGGGAGGAAAAGCCGGTTATGGAGGGAAGTAGGCCTGGCGACTTCCGCCCAGCTCCTAAGGACAGTCTAGTCTGCTGAGCAGCAGGCTGTCTAAGTGCCTCAGCTCTTCTTCTCATATGGTCGCCCAGCAGCTCAGCATCAGGAAGGCTCCCCCCCCAACACACAGGCAGGACTGAGAACGGAAGTGGGTCCTCCTTCCTTCATTGTTTTCTCTTTTTTTCCATCTTTCAAAATGGACCATTTAATTTGCATACAGTAAAATTCACCCTTTCTGGCAAATTAGTTCTGTGTTTTGACAAACCTGTGCAGTCTTGTAAGCTACCACAATCAAAACATGGAATCCTTTGAACACCACTCCCTCCCAATTTATCCATTTGTCTTTTCCATTTCCTAGTCAAACCCTCTGCCTGCCACCAGCCCCTGGTAGGCTCTCCAGTGCCTGTTACTTTGCCTTCTCCAAAATAACAATGCACCCAGAAGCTGTATGTAGCTTTGTGACACCCCCCCCACATTAGCATTTGTGATTCATCCTCATTTTCATTTCTGCTCCTTATTAGTTTGTTTCTGCTGCTGGAAGACATTCCAGTGCATGGATGCACTGGATCAGTTTTTCCAGTGCATGGATGGACGTCAGTCCTTCCAGTGTGTGGATGGACATCAGTCCTTCCAATGCATGGATGGACGTCAGTCCTTCCTAGAGGGATAGTTGGTCTTTTCTTTCTTGGTGGTTGTAGATAGAGCTATTACAAATATCTTTTTACAAATATAGATTTGGGGGGTGAATGTAACTTTTCGTGTACTTTGAATAAATGTGCAGAAGTAAGATTGCTTTATTTGATTTTATAAGATACTTTACAAAGTGAAAAGAGCCATTTTGTGTCCTGACTGACAAGATGAGGTTGAGCATCATCCCCCTAAATCTTCTGGTCAATGACATGTCAAGTTTCAGTAACTCTCGTGCAGAAATTAACCAGAGTGCTCCTTGGCCACAGAGAAGGGGAAAGGATTTTGAGTTTTTAAATGCAGCAAGTCCTTTGGTGCAGAAGGAAGAGGGTCACCCTGTACTCCTGGATGGGCAGCAGGGAGCCAAGGAAATTGCTTCTAACATACCCTTGACTGGGCGGCTTCCCAGAGACCTTACCAGCCCCCCCCCCCCCATGGAGAAGGTGAAATGGCGCCCACCTTGTTTTCTCAGGTGATTCAGAAGAACCAAAGAGTGTGGCACACATGAGCGCCTGATGTTTTCACCCCCAGGTCTAATGGGACAGTAATTGGATTTGATCTGAGCTTCGCTGAAGACACGCTAGCTGTAGAGGACACTCCATCCTGGGAGCCTCAGGACTGGCGGCTGGCTGTCCCAGAGAAGAGAACAGACTCTCTTCATGGCTACTTTGATGTCCATGAGTCTGGCATGCCACCCTGGCTGCCTTTGTGTAGTCTTGAGCTGCGTTCCCTGTGTGAAGCTCTGCTGGAAGGCATGGACTCCTTTGTTCGGTGGCTCAACAGTTACCTTAACTTCTTCCTACCCTTTATTTCTCTTCCTCCAACCCCTTAGCTTACTATTCTTCTATTACCTTTTTATTTTCTTCCTTTAATCTCTGGTGTCTAAGATTAGCCTTCCTTCTTAAGTTGGCCAGTAAACCCCACCCTATCTGTTTCTGGGAACCCTCCACTGACTCTACACCAGTTTTGAAGAAGCCATTTTTTTTCTTTAAAATTGGGAGTGGGATGGGAGTTGGAGAAGACAGCCTCACTCTTTCATCTTAGGCTAGCCTTGAGCTCACAGTGATCCCCCTGTCTCAGCTCATGAGCTTTATGCCATTATGGTTTTTATTATTATTATTATTATTTTAAAATTAGTAAGAATTTAAAATTTCCTCAGCAAAGAAACAACTCAAGGAAAACCACAAGTTAATTCCTTGTGGTTTAGGGAGTGGGGCTAGTACTTAATTTTTGAAAGCTCTGAGCATCCACAGGGAGGCAGGGAGGGGCTACCTGGATGTAAGAGGGAGGGAGATTTAGCTCACTGTACTTCAACCTTTGAACTCTGCCGGTTGCAGCTGGATTTTTGCAATGGCAGGCATTAACAACAAGGGGGGCGGTTCTCAGTAGGTAACCTTGTAAGCCTTTGGGGTTGTAGTACCCTTGACATGGAAAGGCTTGGTAGTGAGTTGAGGAGGAAGGAGACATCCGAGCCTGTCTCTTACACAACTGCCAGCTAACCAACCTCTAGGGACAAGTAGACACCCAGCTAGGACTTGTGGCACTGGGTCCCTCAGGTGGGCTTTGACGCCACATTAATGAACATGAACAATGGGCAGGAACCGACCCTGTGTGCATAACCTCCACAGTGCTGAGGTATGCAACATTGGACAAGTTCCCTGCCACTCATCCTGGACCTCCGCTGGCACAGCAGGGGCCGGGACCCTCCCTTGGCAGATGTCGAGCTTGGTCCATTTCCCGGGCTGGCAGCCTGGTGATGATTTTATTCTTTTCGTCCCTCCTGGGGATAATGACTTTTCTTGGACACCAGAAATTCCACTGTGATGGGGCATATACCTGAGCTGGTAAAGGAAGGAACACAGCCACAAGGCAAGCTGACTTCCTGCTGAAGTGATCTTTCTCTCTGCCGCAGGCACTTGGCACTGTTCACCATAGGCCCTGGGGCAGGGGTGTGTCTACCTCATTTCCCACTGTCCTACAGTAGCTTGTGTCTGTTTACACCGGGCTGTACCTTCTGCTCCATCAGCCTTCAGTGTCTTCATACATTGGGTTTTACCCCCATGGAGAGTATATACCAGCTACGGTTTTCTTTCCATGACTGGAGAGAATTTAAGTTCTGCTGTGAACACAGCAAACGGCATTCCGAAAGGAAGAAGGAAAGGGTTTGTAGTGAATGCGAGACCAGTGCTGTCCTGATGAGACGACACACCCTGAGAACCGGGTAGCCGCTCCCTAGCTGCGGCTTCCAGACCTTCTGATGATGAAGCTTTGACTCTGGGAAGATACACACAGAGCTATCTCTCCCAAGAAATCAGCTCCTGCTTCCTCTTTCCTGTTTTGAACATGAAGGGGGTTTTTAAAAATGTATTGTGTGAGTACAATATGTAGGGAATATTCTTTGGCACCACATAAATATTTACTTAATATTTAAAACTTGCTGTCATGAAGCATTTGTTCACATGTAAACAGCGTCGCCCATTTTCTCATGGATGATAAGAAGTACCACTGCTTTCATGCTGCAGGACTTCATTTGGTTTGGTTTTTTTTTTTTTTTCCAACTGAGTGACGTTGGAGTTTTGTTTTGTTTTAGCTTAATGAGTCCATATACCCCAAGCCAGGGAGCTACTGAAGGTAAACTGAACTGAACTCCCAGGAGTTGTGATCTGACGTACCTCAGGCCCGGGCCTGACTTGTGGTCCTCATTCCTGTGACTTATACCTGGCAGGGATCTTGTTTAGCCCAAAGTTTAAAAGAGAAGCAGCCCATTGCGATGGGAAGGCATGGCAGTTGGAAGCGTGAACTGGTTTTGTTGTATCCACAGTCAAGAATCAGATGAGGGGCTGGAGAGATGGCTCAGTGGTTAAGAGCATTGCCTGCTCTTCCAAAGGTCCTGAGTTCAATTCCCAGCAACCACATGGTGGCTCACAACCATCTGTAATGAGGTCTGGTGCCCTCTTCTGGCCTTCAGACATACATGCAGAAAGAATATTGTATAAAGAAAGAAAGAAAGAAAGAAAGAAAGAAAGAAAGAAAGAAAGAAAGAAAGAAAGAGAGAGAGAGAGAGAGAGAGAGAAAAGAAAAGAAAGAGAAAGAAAGAATCAGATGAATGCCTGTGCCCAGCTCACATGAACCCCAGCCTAAGGGATGGTATCATCTAGACTGGGGGTGGGTCATCCCCCTTCAGTTAGACCTCACTGGAGAGACCCTCAAAGATACGTCTAGAGACTCAGATACTCCTGTTGGGTGGTAAGATAAGCGCCACAGCCCTGCTCCTTCCAATCCAGTGTCTGAGCTGGCCCTGATGTCTTCCCTCTCTTGTTAGATTAAAAACAAAGAAACAAAAACAAAAACCAGAAACCTAAAGAAAGTAATGACTTGTATAGAAATGTCAAGTTTGCAACAAAGACAAAAATCTAGCCTATGCCCCTGATGCCTGCAAAAAAAAAAGGGGGGGGGGGAGCCAATGGCAAGAACTCAGGAAGAGACCTGCTTGAAGAACAGCTCCTGGTGCCTTAGGGATAATCCCGTACTGAGCAATAACAGCAGTGCCCCTGGCTGACCACCATGCCTGTGATCCCTTGAATTTGGCAGTCACAAAGCCTGGAAGTACCCGAGAATCCATAGCCTGTGAATTTCCTGTTGGGTGTTCTTAAAGTAAAAAACATCTCTAGAGGACCAGTGTTGAGGATGCCCATGGCCTCGCCTGAGAGGTAATATTCAGTTCTGTCTGCTTGTGTGTGTGGAAAGAGATGTGGCTGGTTAGCAAGAGCACGATGCAGGCGTGACTCCTTCAGTGACCTGCCTGCCAGCAAGAAGAGCATAGTGCTTGGCGGCACGCCTGCCTCTTCGGGAGTCTCCGAGTACTCTCGAGTCTGGAAGGAAAGATCATCCCTCCCACCGAGGAAAGGGGACCAGGTAGATTTGTTTGCACAGAGTAGTAGCCACACGGTGTTCTTGGTATCACCTGCTTGCAGCCGCTTATAGATGGTTCTCCATGTTGGGGGTGCTTGATATTTACTGTGTAAAATTCCTGGAGTTTGAAATTTATGGGGTAATTGGAGGATGTAGAACACATGCCTGGAATGCACTGAGGTTTGGGGTTATCACAGATGCCGACATGTTTAGCTTGTGTCTTTTTGTGGGTTCTTGTTCTGTCTTACCAGTCGGGTTCTCTACTTTACAGAGTTTTGCAAAACAAACATATTAAATGCTAGCCTTTCCCTCACTTTTGGGGACCCTTTCTGCTGAGTGACATATAGAGTCATAAAATGAGACATCTGAGAACTGCCTGGGTCCTGTAGTCAAAGGGACAGTCACACCAGCTAAGTATGGTACGGTGTATCCAGAGGCAGCAGCGAGCATCCTTCAGAGAGCTAAAGGTGTTAAGGGATACTTGGGGTTACTTGTCAAGTTCCCAGGCTAGGGGCCTGGGGATGTTTTTGTTCTGTGTGTCTCTCCTAAGCATAATGACTTTTCCTGGATACCAGAAATCCCACGATGACTCTGGCTTGTCACTGAACAGGAATGGAACTGAGCAGGTAATAGAGAGGTGCCAACTTCCTGTTTGACTTTGCCCCCTTGTGGCCAAAGTAGTGCACACCTGTGATCTACTCTGGAAATAAAGGATTGGTTGTGCATTCAAGGCCACCTGAGCTACAGAGCAAATTCCAGAACTGCCGTGAACTACATAGCAAGACCCTACCTATGAATTAGTAAGCAATTCATAGAGCAAAGGATGGAGAAATTTGTTCTGTCTCCTGCTCTCCAAGGCCCCTTTCTTCTGCTCATGCCAGGGAGACAGCCAACCACTAGAGAGCCACTGTGTTACTTGGTGATCTAGGCAGAAAAAAAAACTTTGAAAAGAATCCTGGAGAACAATTTTTTTAGACTATTATCCAGTTATTCTGGCATGGTGTGATTCTTTGCTGGTACCCCAGCCTGTTGGTTGATACAGGGTCATGGTATAGAGAGTGCTTTGTTCGTTTCTCACGCTGTCTTGGTGTTTGCACGTGGTTTTGAATTGCTGTGGATGTAACGCATCTTTAGACCATTGTCTGAGTCTTGGACAAGTTATTTTTCTTTGTCGGCTCCTGTAGCCGTGCGGTGGGGATCGGTAGTTCATGCTTAAATAGCTTTTGTTTGTATCCAGTCGTTTACTTAGCGCTGCTTCCTAAGGAATTGCCAGGTCAGATTTCATTGCAGTTATGTTTGTGTTTGCTATGCATTCTAATATCGCTTTCTGAAAATGTATGTCCTCTGCCATTTCCTCAAGGAGTAAATGAATAAATTAGTTTCCTCCTAGTAACAGATATCATTTTAAAACAAAGTTGTTGCTTTGTTAGGTATTTGTTAGGAAATTGTATGTCCATTGCATAGTAATAACGTTCTGTTTTGCATTTAAAAAATTCCTAGTAAGAGTGTGTATTTTATATTTCTCCTGCAAATATTTTACATTTACATTTTTGAGAATTTCATATATGAGTTCTGTGTTTGCATCATTTCCACCCCCTTCTCCCCACTCCAACTCCTCTCATGTTTCCTCTCTGTTCCCTGTCAAATTCATGATATTTTTTAATTACTAATCCTACACAATATGTGTGAGTGTATGAGTGTTTTGTGTGAATTTGTGGTATGAGTATGTGTTAGTGTGTGTTATGTGGTGTAAATGTGGGTGTGGTGTGTGTTAAGTGTGTGTATATGTATGTATATGTGGTGTGTGTACATGTGTATGTATGTGTTGTGTTGTGTGTGTACATGTGATGTGTGGTATGAATGTGTGTGTGTGGTACGTGTGATATGAGTGTGTGTGTGTGTTTAGAGCTGACCACTTGGGATTTGACAACCTGTCAGGGAGCTTGTCCCTGGGCAGATGATTCTCCACATAGCAGCCATGATTGCCTGCAGCTCTCCATCTAGGAGTGAGGCCTTGTAAGATTTCCCTCATCCATGCTGAGATGTCAACTGCTGTTGTTGCTGTGCAGGTCTTATTTATATGACCATGTTGTTATGATTTCATGGGTGCAGCTTCCTGTAATGTGTCTCTCTATCTTAAAAACCAGCAACAATAACAAAAAAGTAAAATGTTTTTTTCTTGGGAAATAAAGTCTGACGTATTTAGGCATGATGTTTACATTTCCAAATGGTTCATCGGATTACGTGTACTGTATATCATAATATATCATTATATTAATTATATATGCTATAAGGTATAATATTAATATATCATATCCAAATGGATGTGTATCCCTCACTTACATATCTGTCACACATGATGTGTACACACACACACATACACACACATCTGTTGTATGACACTTTCCCTAGAGAAGCATAAACAAACATCTATTCACCACAGATAAAGAACAGAACACAGACCAAAGTAAGGAGTGCTTAACCAAATGTGGTAAGGCCTTACAAGTAGAAATCACTTAGAAGCAGTTATATCACCAAAGTCTACCCCAACATGGGTCATGGCTCACGAAAGTTGGAACCCTGGAACTCACCTTACTTAAAGGCAGCCTGAAAAGTTGGGGAGTGCCTTTTTCAGGCAGCTCAGTTGGTCTGAACATTCTTGCAGACAGCTGGTCTCATCTGACAATGTCTTTTAGCGGTCTTTACAGCTTCTATATGCTTGCAAAAGAAGGTCATAATGTTTCTGCCCAGTTTCAGGGACTTTCTGAATCTTTTGAATTGTTTACGCCCTAGTTTAGCAAGCTTCCCTGCAGGATGGAACATTTTACCTCCCCTTAGAATATCCTGTATCGTGTGTGTGTGTGTGTGTGTGTGTGCGTGTGTGTGTGTGTGTGTTCACTGTGTAGCCTTGTCTTGTCAGAAGTTCACTATGTAGCTATGTAGACCAGGCTGGCCTTGATAAAGTTTCACCTGCCTCAGCCTCCCAAATGAATGGGCAAATACACCTGGCTAACCATCCTGAATCTTAATGGGCTTCCCTTTCAGTTGAAAGGTTTCATCTCAGAGGAAAGTGATACACTATGCATTGCCCCTGCCATGGAAGCTAAAATTTATTTTTTATTTACCTTTGTGATAGCCTTTAATATAGGAGCCACACTCTTGGCAAATGTTTCAGTGTATAATACAATATTGTGAGCAAGAGGAGCATGCTGTAGACTGACATCTAGGTCTTACTTGCTTTGAACCTTGGTACCGTTAACACCACCCTGATTCTGCTTCCTTCCATGCCCTAGAAACCACCATTTCTACTCTCTGCTTCTCTAAGTTTGACTGTTTATGAGTCCCTATGTATGTGGTGTTATGGAGTCTGTGTTCTGTGACTGGCTTGTTTTGCTTAGCATGGTGTCTTTCATGCCTTTTATCCCAAATGGCAGGGTTTCCTTCTCTGTGTGATTCTGTAAACCCACCTTTGTGCGTTTATCACATTTCTCCACAGCTGCCCAATCATCAGTGGACATTTAGTTGCATCTGTCTTTGCTAATGCAGACAATGCTTACATTAAAACTGTGAGAGCAAACATAGCTTCAAACTTCTGATTTCCATTCTCTGGGGTGTAGCCAAGGCTGGGGGTACTGGGTCATCCAGCAGCTCTTTTTTTTTAAGGTTTTAGGGGATTTCCTTACTGCTTCAGACAACACAATAGTTAGCTATCAGCTCAGGTCGAGAGGAAGCCTCTAGCTCAGTTCTAGCTTGATGTCTTACAGGGAAGGTACACAATGTCTCCAGTAAGAGTCCTATCAACTCGTGCTGGTGAGCAGCCAAGAGCAAAAGCAGAGCCTCTCGTTTCCCTGACCAACAACTCATTAACTCTCCAATACTGGAAATTGTGTTTAATAACCCATAGTTTTAGGAGTAGCATTGTCCAGTCATGCATACTGTCCTCCCCAACCCCAAGTGTATATTTTTTAATTGCTCTATAAAATAGTAGGTTTCACATGGCTTTTTCATACATCCTTCTTTCTGATTAACCCTTGGACCCTCATCCCTTGCCCCCATCCTCACACTTCACTCTCAACTTAAGCTTTTCCACCTAGCTTGCCCCTCCACTTTAGTGCAGCCCGTGTTCTACCTCCCTCTTCCCGGAAGACATCCCCATTTGCAATGACATCTTTCTAGTTTCCTGATGACCACAGAGACTCCAAGTTGAACAGGGTCCCATTCTCTAGCCCAGGCTGGCCTTGAACTTACAGCCATCCTCTTGCCGCTGACTCCGGGGTGGTGGGAATTTAGACCTGAGCCTCCATGGCCTGCTGTCTCCACATACACTGGCATAAAATCCAACTTAAAAGGCAGGCAGATGTGTGCAGGAGATGAAGTAATAAAAATATTTAAGGAAGTCCTGTTCAGACAGACCCCAGTGTGCGTGAGTGACCCCTGGCTGCAGCTTGACCTGCACAGACGCCTTCCTTCCACTTACCTGCATGACTTTATAATGTCCCATCAGTATCCATGGCCCCTCCCAGGGGTATCTGAAAATCAACGCAGCTATCCTCGTTGGTTGCCACATTTCCCCTCTAAATCAGAGTGAACACAGTTCGGGACATTTGATTAAACTACCGGTCTTCTCTGCAGAAAGCTGAGAGGGGAGGCGCGCAGGGAGACTCTGCGAGAGTTCAGGCAGACTTCCTTGGAGAAAATTGAACTTCTCATCTTTAACTGAAAACTGAGTCTTTCAGGATGCAAACAATTGGCACACTTGCAAATACGATTGTGTCTTCGATGCACTAGGAGCTGGTCTACTGCCTTAGTGGGTTCTGCGGTGAGGCTTAGGGAAGAAGTACAGGGCTGCGCTCTTTCGTCTGTGGGTTCTGTTTTATCAAAAAGAATCTCCATCCCATCATGCCAGGGTTGGGGTTAGGTTCTGTTGATCCGGTTTGTGACAAATATTCCTGCCACATAGATTGGATTTTTAGTTATTTACTTTCTTCTTATGAAAACTAGGGGATGCTCGGGGCTAGTGAGATGCCCCAGTGCATAAAGGAGCCTGGTGCCAAGTCTGATGCCATGCGTTCTGTCCCCAGGACCCGTGTGGTAGGAGGAGGGAACCAACTCCTGATAGTCGTCCTCTAATCTCCTCTGTATACTGTGACTGTGCACACACACGTGTGTATGCACACTCATACATGCACATATATACGCACCAAGAGATCTCTGTGTTAAGCCACCAGGGGTGTTCCTGTGAGACCTGGTTAGCAGGTTAAGCGTCCTGCATCTGGCAGGGTAGGAAATGACAGGCTCATTTCATCAGGAGGAGCTGATGTCACTGGGAACATTTGGAAGCAATAGTCACCAGTTAGCAAGGAATCCCAAGGAAGCTGAAGACCAGGAGGTACAACAGGCAGAACCTGTCTTCATCATCTCGAGCTGTGTTAGCTCTGCAGCCTCAGAGCTCAGGGCAGGCTCCCAGTGAGTGGTGACCAGGCCACCTGGGTGCTGTGACTCACTCACACACCTGGGCATTTGTTCCCTGGGACCACCTTCTCTCCTCCGCCTTCAGGGACCCAATTTGATGCTCTTCTCTCAGTGCTCTGAGCTTCGGAGGAGCACTCTGCTTTCATGGTGGTGGGCTCCCTCCCTCCCTCTCTCCCTCCCTCCCTCCCTTCTCTCCCCCTCCCTTCCTTTCTCCCTCATTCCTTCTGACCTTTGAAAAGGATCGATTGTTCTAATCTGAAGATGAGGGAGAAGGGAGAAGTTAGATTTATTAGATAGCTATGACTCAGAGCCGGGCAGTAAGTCAATAGGGATTCCCAGCACCAGCCTTGCAGCCACGCTGTGTGCTCAACAGAGTGACCCCATTTATTGAGAGGTGCCTGCAGAGACTCGTGGCAAGAGATTGGACTCTTTTTTTTAAACTACTTTATTATTTTATTTTATTTTATTTTATTTTATTTTATTTTATGTGCATTGGTGTGAGGGTGTCAGATTCCCTGGAACCTGAGTTGTAGACAGTTGTGAGCCTCTGCGTGGCTTCTGGAAATTGAACCCGAGTCCTCTGTAAGAGCAGCCATCACTCTTATCCACTAAGTCATTTCTCCAGCCTCTGGATCTGATTCTGTCTTTCCAAGCTCACACCACCTAAAAGTTTGCTAAGGTTGAACATTAAACACTTTGATCCGCGTGACTCTCAAAACGTGCAGGTTGGGCAAAGGGGGCATGAAGAAATGGGATGGCTGGGAGAAGAGTCTGGAATGGGGTCGACTCTGAGGATGCAGGCAGACATGAGGAGATGTACACGAATTCGGGGTTCATCCCCTTGGATGCGCACTTCTACCAGCTGAGCACTGAGCCCCTTCGGAACCCTCAGCCCCTCTGGCAGCAGAAAGGCTGCCTCCCACCCAGCCGACCCCTGCCTGAAGGCCAGTGTTAAGGTGCACTAACCCACGTGGTCTTCTTTCTGCTTGTGTCTTTCTGCAGCCCCTAAAGACAATGAAGAACGAGTGTTCAGGGAGCGCATGCGGCCGAGGAAGCGGCAAGGGGCTGTCAGGCGCAGGGTCCACCAGGTCAATGGCCACAAGTTCATGGCCACCTACCTTCGGCAGCCCACCTACTGCTCCCACTGCAGAGATTTCATCTGGTAAGTTCCTTTCTCCCGACAACCCCAGGTTCTTGCTTCCCTATGGTGAGAAGGCAGGGATCAGGTGTGGGGTGGGAGAAGGTTAACCTCAATCAATAGTGCTGATGTAAATGAGAGAGGTTTTCTCCTGGGCATGGGGGTGCATGGCTGTGATCCCATCACTTGGGAAGCAGTGAGTTCGAGGCCAGCCTGGTCTACATAGCTGTTCCAGGTCACAGTGTGGAGAGAGAGAGAGAGAGAGAGAGAGAGAGAGAGAGAGAGAGAGAGAGAGAGAGAGAGACTGACTTTCCCATGAAAGCAAATAATGAACGAAGCAACGTTCTTGCGGGCAGAAGCATTGTGTTTTCATCTGGAACAAAGGAGTGGTTTCTCTAATAGAAGTCCAGGTGTGCTGTGTGTTAACATTCAGAGCTCTTTCTATAGTAATTGTGTTGTCTTTGTTTGGAGCTCTGATTTTAAAGTTTAAAAGACAGACCTCAATAAGGAAAGCCTTTTGCTCTCCCCGAGTCTCATCAGAGAGCGCGAAGCTGAGATCAGCCCTGGAGACTCTGACGGTGACAGTACAGGTTTGCCTTAATAAAACAGCTGGCGCGAGGGTGTGAGATCTAAATGTCTCACAGGAAGGAGATGCTGATATTTTTTACAAAAGTGTATTTTACTGTGCATATTTTAAAAAAGTAAAAAAAAAAAAAAAGCAGACATTTCGACATATTCTCCGAGCTCTTTGAAGCTGGAGCAGAAATCAGTGTATTGGAATCCAGTGAGGAGAGCCAATGAGGACAAGTTTCAGTGTGAACATCTGAATTGGGCTTCTACGGAACCGTTAGGTTTTAGAAGTCATTGAGCAGGTCACTGGGGTTGGCTTGGCCACTTGAAGTGATGCAGCTTAGACAGCCCCAGCTGAAGCAGAAGCAGCGCTCTCCACAGTGCGTCTTGCTAGCAGCCGTGACTCCGTGTCCCAGGCCTGCCATTCCTGTGTGGGTTATGAGATGAGTGGATGGTCTCACTGGCTGAATCTTCCTATGGGCTTGTGGGGAACACCCCAATTTCTAGTTCCGGAGAATGGCCCAATGACCTGTGGCTCCTTCTTCTTGGCTGAGGACTGTAGGGCGCTCTGGAATGTGTTTGTATAGTCAAGCAGAGGTATCTCAGTGTGAAGCAGCAGACGTAAATTTTTAGGTACACTGAGGACAGGGACATGGCGGCCTGCGTTTGACTGTTTCCAAGCTAACTAGCCTTCACAAAACCCTGCTGTGGCTGTGGAAGGAACCTCCAATGACTAATTGAACCACTGAGTCCTCAGTCCTAACTGTAGACTGCCCATATTTCTTGACAAGCTTTGGGGTGCCCAGGATATATGCCAGTCAATGGCAAGCCTTATCCACCATCACAGAGCCTTCTGGGGTGTGCCCTGGTGCTAGAAGTTGAGGAATGTCCTTTATATCCACGAGGAAGGGGTGTTTTAATTGACCGACTTCTGTCCAGAACAAGCAGGATCCCTGGTGGATTTCTAGAATACTGCTACCCCCACCGGTGTGAGTGTTTGCACAAGACACCAAATCCTGATATAGTAGGCCTTGTACCTGCTCCACAGGTGAGGCTGTCCCTGTGGCCTCCTGGAAGGCATGTCTAACTCTCCAAGTGGCAGTGAAGTCACACTACTCAGCAGACGCCACGGTACTCACTACAGCATGGATGGTGACCAGAACTGGGTGGCTTTGTGTGTTTATTTTTTGACCTAGTAAAATTCTGTCTTTTTCCTTTCAGGGGTGTCATAGGAAAACAGGGATACCAATGTCAAGGTAAGAGGCATTTTATGAACTTGGCTTTTGGGACCTGTGGTTAGGTTAAGATGATAACCCCTTCTGGAAGGTTCTTGCTAGGTTGGATATGTGTAGAGCCTGTGTACAATCCCATTGTCCTCCCTCTCTAAGAAATGTGACCTTTCAACTTTGTCACTGCCTGGCCATCACTCCTACATACATGTATGATACATGCCGCAGAAGTACCTCCTGTCTGTACCGCCCCAGCAAGTGCCCTTCACCTAGCATTTTGGCTGCAGTCGCAGAAGGCAATAGTGTTTGTTTTTTTTCTGGTAGATGTAACATTTCAGTTAGAGGAGTCTCCTGTCTTCCTCGGGTCTGTGTGTTCTCTCTGCTCGCCCTCCTCAGGCTCTTGGAAGGCACTCTCTCACTGGCTTGTTAGTAACCCTGTATGGTTCTTGCTGATTCTCTTTGTGTGATGTCTGCTACGGAATCATTTTTAAGCACTTAGAGCCCACTCGAGGTGTTGATGATTCCACTTCTCTAGTTAATTGACTACAGATGCAAGGTCAAGTTGGTCTGGTGGGCGGAAATGAGATGTGGTCTCCCTTGAGAGTCTAACTTCAGGCAGAACTTGGGGGTGGTTTTGTTAATGGTTGCTGTGATTTGGGACAGTATGTATGCAGACAGTCACCTCCTTAACTACTGATGACCTATTACCTCCTTTTAACACTGCCCCGTGACCTTGTAGCTAGAGTTACAGGTCACATTTTGTAGACTTACTAAAGTCAACGGAAATTTTTAAGTTTTGTACATGGTGATCAGAAAGCAGATTTTTTTTTTAAGCCCAAGGACTCCTGTGTTATATGTTCCAGTCCTGACCCCAAATGAAACGTCCTTGTGACATGGTCCTGAGTGGAAAATGAGGAGCAGTCCAGAACCTTTAATAGAGAGGGCTCCGTGGAGAGCTGGGTGGTCGCTGACCTCAGCGGATGGCAGCAGGGGAGCTCAGCAGCGCCCGTCAACCATCGCCCGTCAACCATCGCCCGTCAACCGTCCTTTCCTCCTTCTGCGGGATGTTTAGGAAGCCCCAGAGTCCTGGTGCAGAGTGTTTGAAACACTGCATTAAAGGCTTAACAAGGGGATTAGATTAGATTAGGACATTGTCTGAAGGGGCACAGCTCTGGTCTTGTCTCTGCCGAGACCTGATTAAATCTCGGGTGGAATCTCGCTTCCTCACTCAGGGCTTCTTATGTTTTTCTCATCTGCAGTTTGCACTTGCGTCGTCCACAAGCGATGTCATGAGCTCATTATTACCAAGTGTGCTGGCCTAAAGAAACAGGAAACCCCTGACGAGGTAAATATTTACAACACTGGAATTCTGTGCTTTCTTCTGTACCAGCCTCTCCCTTCTCTACCCCTGCTTTGCAAGGGAACCTTAGCACTCTGAGATCCTGCCGTTGTCTTCCTTGTATGGAGCAGGAATGAAAGGTGACCACCGCCTGCTGGCTTGAAGCACTGCCTCTTGAATGAACACAGCTCTAAGTTAGTTTGACCAGAGTGAACCAGGAGCCCAGAGCTGCAGACCATGAGTGAAATGTGGAGATCCATAGATTTATTTATCCATTTATTTATTAATGTATCTTCAAGACAGGGTCTTACTGTGTAGCTCCGGCTGTCTGGGAACTCACTATATAGTCTCTAACTCACAGAAATCCACCTGCCTCTGCCTCCAGAGTGCCGGGGTTAAAGGTGTGTGCCACGATGTCTGGCTTTGAGATGTGGAGTCTTGTTTCTTTGCCCCACTGGAACCCTGAAATGGCACAGTGATGTGTCCACTTGCAGGTGATAAGCAAATGGGACCAGCACACAGCAGGAGCCATCCCCTAGTGAGATAGTCAGAAACAGAGAGGTGTGAGCAGCCCGAGGAGGGCTTAGAGAGACTAGATGACATCTCTGAGTACTTACTCAGCCTGACTCAGAAGCACTTCAACATGTCATTTCACCCCATTGTAACTTTAAGGAAGACTAGATATTACTGTCTTCGTCTTAGCACAGAGAGACAAGGAACAGCAGAGTGGCCACAAAATTTGCCCAGGACACATAGCTACAATGAGAAAGAGCCATGTCCTGTCTTAGAGTTTGAGCGTGGACTCCCTGTCTCTCAAGCTTAGAAGTCAGTGTCAGACTGGCTGTAAGGGAATTCCCAGCACTACTGGGATGTGGAATTCCACAAGGGAGCCTGGTTTCCTCTAAGAATCAAGATAGTGGTACCACTGGTAGGCCAGAAGACCCTGCTGAGGGGACATGGCAGGCAGAATGTGAGAAGGTGATGGGGCCGGGCTGAATTTCAGAGGTAAGCTCTCAGTTCCAGCTGTAAAGACTCCTGCACAATCATGGTACTGGACCCAGGCCCGGGAACTCTGGGAGTACTGGCCACTGGGGTTAAAGTGAAGGAAGCTTAGAACCTGAGTTCCCAGAAGTGACCTACACCGTCCTTCTGTCCACTTCCTGAAAGTGGTCAGGCAGATACGGAGCTTCGCATTTGAGACATTTCTCATCTTTGGGTCTCCTCTTGCTTTGTGCTTGTCTCTGAAAGCAGCCAGGCACGAGGCTGAGGTCGAGCCGCCTGTGCTCTGAGGGTAAACTGAGGCTCAATCCCCACAGCTGTTTACAAGGGCTTCTGTTGTCCTGGTTGAATGTGAAAACCAGTGCCTGGACTACAACTAAGTTGGTAGAGAGTTTGTCTAGCATGCAGAAGGCCCTAGGTTCAATCACCAGTACTAGAAACCAAGCATGGTGGTGCGCACCTGTAATCCCAGCACTAGGAAGATGGAGGCAAGAGGACAAAGTTCAGGGTTATTCTTGGTTTCATAGCAAGTTCAAGGTCAGCCTGAGAGACATGTGACCCTGTCCCAAGGAAGGAAAAATAACGTACCACCTGGCAGCTGGCTCTCCTGACTGCTGACCTAGGATGATAACCTACAGGACATTGTTACTGCCTTACTTTTACAAGACGATGGGGAGGGAGATAGGGCATTTACTGCTCCACTTCCTTCCTATGAACATTCCGTTGACTATTTACTGGGCACTTCCTTTGTGGCAGGCATTGTGCCCAGTCCAGTAGAAGCAAAGAGCTCATATGCCCAGACTTCGTAGTTCTCACAGGTATGATCGCCTGGGAACCTCAGGTTTCTGAAGCTTTTCCTCACTTCCTGAAAGGGAAATGTCCCAAAAGACTCTGGGATTTGTACAGTAGCAAGATGAGATGGGAAACACACAGTTCCCACTTAATCTGGCCCCTGATGTTTCCTTCTGTCTTTGCTGGCAGATTTAGCAGTCATATCCCCAGTGATGCATGCCCCTAAATGTGGCCTGCATCCCCGGAGAAAAATGGCCAGGATCTCGAGTGGGGCTACTTAGTATGGTGGAGTGGATTGCCCATCCGGTTCTCCCCATTGCATTGGCAAAGGACACTGAGTACCTCTCCGTTGGGTGTCTTGTCTTTGAGTCCGTTCCTCTGAGTCACTGTTTGCAGTATAACGAATGCACTGCATCTGCACACACCACAAACACTTGCAGCCCCAAACGCTGCTTTCCCAGCATTTGGGAAACACTTACTAAAAAGGGCTCCTACCTTAATAGCAAGCGTGAAGCCAGCTTGGACCACATAGAAAGACTCCATCTCAAAGGAAAACCAATCGGCTCTGATGGTGGGCTTCTTGAGCACTTAGCCAGTCACGTGTCTCATGTCTGACAGTCTGCATACCCCTTATTGTTGCAGGAAGCAAGAATACCCTGTCTTCGTGTCAACCGCCTTTCGTTTCCTTTAACCTTGCAATTCTCTCCCTGCCCTGTTCTTCCTCCTCTGTTGTCTCTGGGAGTTTTGCCCATGTGCACTCCACAGTAGGAGTGTATATATGTGTGCTGATACCCACATGAATGTGTTCACTTGCGTGTGTGCTGTCTTCGTGTTTGCTCCTCCTTAGGACTCTGGTATCTCCCATTGTCTTCTCATTGTTCTCTAATACCTTGGAGTAACTGGGATTTTCTTAAAAATATTTTTTTAAGATTTATTTTAGTTTATATATATGGTGCTCCATGCCAGAAGAGGACATCAGATCTCATTGTATATGATTGTGAGCCATTGTGTGGATGCTGGGAATTGAACTCTGAACCTCTGGAAGAGCAACCAGTGATTGTAAACTCTGAGCCATCTCTCAAGCTGCCTGGAGTCTTTGTTGATCCCAACTGAAATTCATACATCTGTCTCCAACCCCATAAGGGCCTCCTGATCACGTGGGCCAAGCTTCTGTACCTTTCTACCTTAGTCTGTCATTCATATATTTATTAAATTATTCCTGGTGGGTTGGCTTCTCTTCTTATTACATGTCTACCATGTCTTCAGAACTATAGTACTAGAGCGGGCGCAGTGACCTCATCCAACCTTAGGAGTCAGAAAGGAAGGTGCATGGTTGACACTTGACACTCTGATAAACCTAAGGTGGTGGGCACAGCTGTTCTCGCTATACCTGGAGAATTTGTACTCTGATGGGATTCTAATGGATGCCCGTGTATGGAGGAGGTACAGTAGCATTCTGGTACCATGGAAGGACTGGCTTTTCTGGAAGCTGAGTGACGAGGACCCCTAGTCACGGCTTCACACTCTAATCAGGGTCTGCACCCAGCGTGCATTACTCCCGAGTCCTCCAAGGGGGCCTTTCCGTGCCACATTCAGCTGACAATCAAAGATACACTGTACACACCCCCTCCCTGACTGTAGAGTCATCGGCGTCTTCATCTCATGGCTTCCTGCCCTGACTGGGAAGGGGCAGGTTCATGTGGCTGCTTCACCAGATGGCAAGGAGTAGCTCTCAAAGGTTCTGAGAAGACCCAGGAGAGTAGACTGCACTGGTTGGTGACTCGTGGCTCTGTGGCACTTTTCATGTCCCCATCTCTTCCCCTCCATTGTTTCACTGACCCCGCTCTCCTGTGACATCAGGTCAGAAACCCGAGGTTGCAGGAAATCGGAATGAGACCACACTAGAGGTTTGCTGGTGGAGCTCAGCCCACATCCCAGACGCCTAAGTTTCTTCCTGCGTCCTCCCTGTCTGTCCTGACCTTCACCTTTCAGTAACGAGCAAATAGCAGTAGAGCAGACACGAGCCTCGAGCTGTGAAGTCAGACATGTGGGGACAGGAGACTGATTTGCATCTGCTGGGTTTGTGGGCATCTTTCTGACTCCCACACTGCTTTTGTTTCCTTGTCAGTGATGCTGAGGAAGCAGGAGCCCACCCCAAGCTGTGGTAGTAGAGTTTAAGGCAATGGTGCCCACCAGTGTTCGTCACTCTGATAACTGTCTTTATCTTCCATACTGTGTTGCTGTCCCATGTCCTATGGGCTCCTCGGTCCCCTCATCAGCTGCTGGGAGCTTCTCTCCTCCCACCTAGACCTCTGTGCACAACCAGAGCTGAATGCACACAGTGATGTCTTGTGAGTGACTTCTGTGTAAGGTGGTCACTGCTAACTGTGTGCTACGATTGTGCAGAAGCCTAATGTCATAAAGGGGCATGTGTGGGAAGCAGTCTCCTCTCGTCTGTGAATTAGGACGACTATGAAAGGGAAAGCTGGGCTGGAGGAGAGGTTCTCTTCAGGAGCCTGCAATGACGTGTGCCTTCGGAGGATGGGAATCTCTAAGAATCCATCCTAGAATCCTGGGAGCAGTCAGCTTCCTAGAGGAGCTGGGTGCTGATGCCGTGTCTTCCTGGGTGCTGATGCTCTCTCTTCCTGTCCTGCAGGTGGGCTCCCAGCGGTTCAGTGTCAACATGCCCCACAAGTTCGGGATCCACAACTACAAGGTCCCCACCTTCTGTGACCACTGTGGCTCTCTGCTCTGGGGCCTCTTGCGGCAGGGCTTGCAGTGTAAAGGTGAGTCTCCATCTCCTGACCCCTCAGCCCAATACCAATGCCCCTCTCCTCTCTCCTTTTGTAAAAGCATTCTGTCCGTATAGCATGACTTTCTAAAGTGGGTTTCAGATTTGCCTATAGCATTAACCCTTGATAAGCCATCGTCCTCTGACTGGGTACCTTTGAAGACCTCTCTTTGAAGAGAGTGCCCATGAGTGTGGAGGAAACCTGGCAAGGAAGATGCGGCTGAGGCTCGTCAAGTGGCTCATAACTCGGGAAAACAAAATGAAGATTTAAAGCAAAGAAGCAGTGGGCCAGCAGGGAGGGCATATTTTTAGGGTTGGATTACTGAAGGAATAGGTATGAGTTGGTGGTTGTCTCTCTCCAGCCTTGGTTCCGAGCTGACTCTTGGAGAAAATCATGCTAGGGCATTGTCACCTAAGATGTCTTACTGATCCCCCCTGGGCTGTACATAGATGGCCACAGTCCCATGGCAGAAACTGAACCTCAGAAGTGAAGTGACCTGTACATAGCCCACAACTTATTACCAGAAGTGGGGCTTGACCCTTGCGTCTCGGATTCCTCTCTCTGATCTATGCCACCTGCAAACTGTTCCATAGAGCGTGCTGGGTAGCCCCCGTGATAACTCGTGAGTGTGAGAAGTGGGGCCATAGTCAAAGAACCTGAATAAAGGGTCCAGTTCTGTATGGTCCACTGTGCCCACAATGTTAAACAACCACGAATAAGCAAGATGTTTTCATGGGGAGTATTTTTAAATTAGGTTTTATTTTTGTCATGATTATATTAATAAATAATAACCATTTTTAAAGTATAGTATAAAGAAATAAACAAGATATGGACACACTGATCACTGAAGGGATTTTTACTGATATTATGGACATTGTAAATCATGGTTGCAGCAGAAAGATATTAAAAAACTAATTCATGTCTAGCGTGACTAGAACAGGGAGAATGATGGAACAGTTTCTAGAATGGGAGTGTGGGGGGGATGTCAGGGTTGGAACAAAATGATAAATTTGACCTGGGAATAGGATGTCCCTGAGGAGCATTCCCCTGGAACATGGAGCCATCTCTTTGCTGGCCATTCTTTTTGAGCCCAGTGAGTGAGAAGGGGCTGGCTTCGCATTTCCAATGATCAGTAGAGTAGCAATAGAGATGTTACCCTCTGGTAAGGACCTCATGTGAAGAGAGAAGACTTAAGGATGTCTTTATGGCCTGGGGTGGTAGATTATAGCATAATCCTGCAAAGGCAACAGGAAAGAAGGACCATATTGGGGAGGGGAGCGAGGATTGGAGGGAGGTACACACCCCGCACACACTAGGAGAAAGCAGGGGAGAATGAAAATGAATGCCCTTAAGATTCTATCTAAGGTAAGACATGAAACATGGGCTCCTAATGAGAAGGCCCTTGGCTACACAGGAGGGACACTGGAATGCGTCTCAAGTGCACTAGGCCGGAGTGAGGATGGAGAGGCAGTGTTTTCAGAATATTCTATGACAGGGAGAAGGTGATCATTGAGAGGCTGCGGAGACAATTCATATACCAGGCCCCATGAAGCCTGGTGTAGTTCGGATTTTCTTTGGACCACTAGCCAGCTCCCAAATAAAGAAACAGAAACTTATGAATTATGAAAGCTTGGTCTTTAGACTTAGGCTTGTCCCACTGGCTCTTATAACTTAATATAACCTGTTTCACCTATACTTTGCCCCAGGGCTTTTTACTTTCATTCTGTATGACCTGCTTTTCTGCTTCCTCCATGTCTGTCTATGTCTGGCCCCTGGTATCTCCCTCTCCTCTCTCCCTCTTCTCTCTCTCTCTCTCTCTCTCTCTCTCTCTCTCTCTCTCTCTCTCTCTCCTATCTCTGTTGAGCCTTAGATTCCTCCTCCTACGTACTCTCTCTGCCCAGAAGTTCCCACTATACCTTCTGCCTAGCTATTGGCCAGTTAGCTTTTTATTAGGCCAATCAGGTGCCTTGAGCAGGCAAGGTAAGCAAATACAACACATCTTTCCATAGTTAAACTAATTATCCACATGCCCTCCTCATGGCTTTGCCCTGCTTTCCTGCTCAGCAGGCTCCCCAGGCTTGCACCACTGTAGGCGTGCTGGTGGACCATTAGGCTAGAGCTCACCTCCTCTGCTACATGTGGTCCATCTGCGGCTCTGTGGATTCAGCTTTGGTGCCACTTCTACTCCTGGAATGGGTCCTAGTGTTTTCAGTAAAACAGGTTTCTTCAGAACTTGAGTCTAAACAGACAGACCCTTGTCATTGCGCAGGTCACCCTATGCCTTTAACTTGAAATGACCTGAGCCACATGAGTGCAAGCATTGCACATTTGCTCTTCCAGTTTAGGGTGAGGGGAGAGGACAGTTATATCTCGCATCACTTGGTGGCTGCGATTTGGCTAAGAATGTTATGAAGCGGCCATGTTGCTGTTGTGCAGACATCACTGAACAGACTAGCAGACTGCAGTGGTTGTGATGAGCCTATGTGATGTCACCTCCCAGGACCCCCGTTGCCTATGCTGTGTGTGGTCAAACATGAAGGGAATGCTATACCCTATGTAACTCTGCTGCTGTTGAATGATAAAGAAGCAGAGAACTGACTTTTGCGTAGTGAACCCCAGGGTTTACAGCCAGAAACCTGCCAGGGGCTGCCCTCTGGCCTTTGGATTGTCCTTTCCCTGTCCTTACCACAGAGGGACGGGGTTCACACAATTACTGGGCAGTTGGGCCCCTCAAGGGAGGACAGGAAAATGCCGGCTCTAAGCAGGCAGATGGAAGGGCCTATTCATTTCATTGCCTGCCATTCCAGACTGAGCAGAGTCTGGGGCCCTTGGCTCTCACTCCTCCGCAGAGCCCAGCAACCATTAGCAGCAGCCTAGAAATTGGCTGCCAAGGATCAGGTTACTACTCGTGCATAACCTGCTGTGGGCCACTTAAACCCGTCCATTCCCCATTTTCTCTCTGCCTGAGCACCCCCACTTCAGCATAGCCACCCCTGAAGTCAGAAGACACCAAGAAACAGTTTAGTGGTGAAGCCAGATCTCCTTTATGGGCTGCAGTCTGGCCTGCAGGGCTCTGTGAAGGCCCTGTGCTTCATCATGCCTTCCAGAGTCCTCTCACTACATCATAGCTGTGTGCCGAGGCACTAGGAATGTGTGCTTTGGGAAGGCCTAGCTTGGAGATTCTCACCGGGCCCCAGCCTCTCTCTGAGATCCATCTTATTTTGTCTCCCCTTCTCCCAGTCCGGAAGCTTAAGACTGAACCCAAGGCCTTGCCCTTGCTAGGCAAGCGCTTGCTCTACCACTGAGCTAAATTTTAGTAACTGTTCGCCCGGATTAAGACTCATGGTGTCTGCAGGGGGCGATAGAGAGTAACAGAATTCTAGGGAAGCTATGGTTTGTAGAGACTGTGTTGGGCTAAGGGTTGAGAGAAGTCCTTATGGTCCTGGTTTGGCTACTGCCTGCTTGGAGGACCATATGCAGGTCACCATCTGCCCTTCTGCCTTTTGAATGTAACAGAAAGAGTAAATGGAGCCACATGCTTCAGAGGACGGCTCCGCAGAGCCAAGCAGGCAGACAGATCATCCCTCCTCCTCCTCTTTCTCCTGCCCCCTCCCTTTTCTCCCTCCCCCTCCCCCTTTTCTGAGACAAGGTCTCAGTAGTTGCTCAGTCTAGCCTGGAACTTGCAATCCTCCTGCCTCAGCTCTTGAGTGTTAGGCATGTGCCACCATGCCCTCCTCTGCTTTCCTTTTATACAAAAGTGCTTTTAAAAGCATAAAAGGACTTTCACCAGTTTCAAACTTCAGGCCTTTGCTATTGTTTTAGCAGATGGACCCTTTGTCCATAACCTTTTCTTCATTTTTTTAATTTATTTATTTATTAAAGATTTCTGCCTCCTCCTTGCCACCGCCTCCCATTTCCCTCCCCCTCCCCCGATCAAGTCCCTCTCCCTCATCAGACTGAGGAGCAATCAGGGTTCCCTGACCTGTGGGAAGTCCAAGGACCACCCACCTCCATCCAGGTCTAGTAAGGTGAGCATCTTTTGTTTTTAGAATTAAATGCACACTGGTAATAGAAAGATATGTCCTTACTGTGAGTGATTCATGCAGACCTAAGAGGAAATGAATGTGTAGAACATAGTGCGCTCTGTGTTGTCTTTATACTTCCACCGGAGACTTAACTGCTATTAAAACATTTGCCTTGGGTCTCCCCAAGCCCTCTGTGTGCATTTGTGCTTAGCTGCCATAGCTAAATCACCCCACAGAAAGTGCTATTGCAGCCCAGGCAGGTCTAATCACCAGCCCCAGGAGGTCAGCTTGCTCCTAAAGGATATTTACTAGTCTGCCCCTTCTAATTGTGAGCCTAGCTTTAATATCAGCTAGGGAAAAGGTGAAAACAGAAAGGAAAAAGTCCCAAATTGTAGAACACAATGCAGAGGATGCACGTGGATCTGTGTGCCCAAATTCCAGGCCAGTCTGGGACGGCCCTGCTTATGCAGCCCCATCTACCTGCACAGGGTGGGTGCTCAGAGCAGCAGGGATGGAAGCTAAGTCTCAGGACAACAGTGGCTCTTAAAAATAGACAGATAAGAGGGCCACCTGGGCAGAGTGGCTCTTTTCGGCATTTCCTGTCCAAGAAGTCAATGCAAATGAATGTTACAAGTAGTTCAGGGTTGAGTTCGGAGGAGTTTGGGGTTGTGGTGTTGTTTGGTGTTCCCTCATAGTGCCCCCAACACCCTCCCCCACACTCATGCTCGTGTGTGTGTGTGTGTGTGTGTGTGTGTGTGTGTGCATATAGGTGGCTCAATCACTTTATGTGAATGTAACTTGGGTTTCTTTTGTTCCAAGCTGGGACATCCACTCCAGTTTTTGTTCTGCTACCTCCTAGTGTCATTCCTGCCTTCAGGATCCGCCCCGCATGTTCCCACTGTGGATATCTGTCACTAGTATCCCCATGCCTACACAGCTTTATTCTGGGCACTAGGCTTTTCAAAGTCCTTTCTCTTCCACTTCCTCAAGCTGTCAGAGTTGACTGACATGTGATTGGATATTTTGTCAAGAAAAAAAAAGGAAAAAAAAAACAAAGAAAAAAAAAGCAAAGTCTCTTTTACAAGCTTCAGTTCAATAACCTGCATACCCAAGTCCACCCTGGGGAAGGACTGAGCTGGTATTTCAACACCAGAGGGCGCCAGTGGTTAAACTGTGCTGAACAAGTCAGTTGCTTTGGGGCAAGGGAGTGCTGTCCAGGGTTGTTGGGCAGGACAGGGCAAGGTAAATGTTGCTGAGGGTAAAGGGTGGAAAGCCAAGCAGAGCAACATGTTGTGGCCTGGACTGTGTGATCCACCTGAGGATGCTATCTGGTCCAGACCAAAGGGCCATGGTAGGCTTCTCTTCCTCCTCCACCACACGCGCCACACCGTCTTCTTCCTGAGACATCTGTTCAGCCGCAGGTTCTGTGCAGTGCCCACTCTAGGCCAGTGATCATGCTCTGGGGCAAGCAGGAGGCCCGGCTCCACCTGCTTGGTTTCATTCTCGAAACACTTTATTTTTAATTGCTTTGCAGACCTGGGATTTTTAAGGAAGTCTGCGTTTCAGAGCGAGCCTGAGCAGACGTGTTGAGAGCCTCATAGAACCTTGTCTCCGCACATGTGCAGACCCCACATATGCACAGGCCCACTGCAAGTGCTCCACACCAGGACGGGCCATTAGTGAGCACCTGTGAACATACATCAACATGTCATTATCATGTAAAGTCCACAGTTTATGTCAGGGCTTCGGGTGAGCATGGGAACATCTGTAAGACTGGACAAACACTGGACAAAAAGAGTCCAGTGTGGTAGCTAAGAGACAAGAGAAAGACATCACTACCCTGGAGTCCTCTGTGTCTGCTCAGCTTCCTTTCCCATTAACTCTTGTGTTGCTCCTATAGTTTTGCCTTTTGCGGGGTTGTACGCCCGGTGCAGTACAGCCTTTCAGCTCGATGCTTTCATTTAGTAAAATGTGTTTAATATTCTTTTCCATGTTGGTCCATGGTTTGAAGTCTTTCTTTAAGGCCAGTCAGTGGTGGAATGTCTGGATATACCAAAGTCTATTTGTCTGCCTTCAGAAGCATCTCTCAAAGGCATACACATCTGGAAGATTCTAAATCCAGCTGCCAAAACACCCAAGAGTGTAGGCAGATTTTTCTGTCTTGCCTGCCAGGCCCCAAATAACTACATGGAGATTTCTTATTAATTATGAGAGCTCGGTCAATAGCTTAGGCTTGTTTCTAACTAGCTTTTGTAACTTAAATTAACCCATCTCTATGAATTTACCTTCTGCCTCATGACATCATTACCTGTGCTCTGGACTGCCTATGCTGCTTCCTCTGAGTCCTGCATCTCCTTGTGATCCTGCCCTTCTGCTTCCCAGCATCCTCGGTGCCTGGAAAACCCTACCTAGCTATTGGCTGTTCAGCTTTTTTATTAAACCAATAAGAAGGCACCTTGGCAAAGACACATCTTTAAAGTGTACAAAAAGATTATTCCACAACACATGAGCAGGTTTTTGATGGACATAAAATTTCAATTCCTAATGAGTGCCAGATGTGTAGATGCTAGATTATATGGTAAATAGAATGTTTTGTTTGGGGGAAAGAAACTAAAAAGACGAAAATGCTGCTGAGCTGTCTGAGTAGCTAAAATGGCTATGCCACCCTTCCCCGCCCCTCAACTACCAGTGAATGGGTGCTTTTATACCTCACATCTTCACCAGTATCTGATGTTGTCAGTGTTCTGGATTTTGTCTATTTTAATATTAATAGGATAATGTAGTTCTCTCTCTCTCTCTCTCTCTCTCTCTCTCTCTCTCTCTCTCTCTCTCTCTCTCTCCCCCACCCGTGTGTGTGTGTGGGGGGGTGTGGGTGTGTGTGCTGCATGCACATGAGTACATGAGTATGTGGGTGTGTCTGCCTGTGTACACATGTGGAAGCGGAAACAGTACTTCAGACACCTTCTATCACTTGCCACCCAGTTACCTTGAGACGGGGTCCCCACTGAGCTGGAACCCCATCCGGTCTAGACAAGCTCTTCAGATCCACATGCCTCTTCCCCAGTGCCGAGTTTACAGGAAAATGCAGCCATGCACAGATTTTTGCTTGGTTGCTAGGGACTTGGCCGCAGATTTGCATGCTTGTAGACAAAGTGCCCTTAGCCTCTGAGTCGTCTCCCCACCCCCTCTGCGCTGCCAGTTTTAGGTCAGCTTGGCACACGGAGACAGCAGAGAAGAGGGAGCTTCGACTGAGAACACACCTCCAGAAGATCTGACTGAAGGCAAGCCTGGAGGGTATTTTCTTAATTAGTGATTGGTGTGGTGAGCTCAGCCAGTTGTTGGTGAGGCCAGGCCTAGGGTGGTGGTCCTGGGTTCTACAGGAAAGCAGGCTGAGGAAGCCATGAGAGGCAAGTCAGTAAGCAGCACTCCTCCATGGCCTCTGCATCAGTTTCTGCCTCCAGGTCCCTGCCCTGAGTGCGTTCCTGTCCAGACTGCCTTCCTCAGTGAACTGCGGTGTAGAAGTGTAAGTGAAATAAGCCCTTCCTCCCCAAGTTACTGTGGCCTTGGTGTTTCATCACAGTAACAGAAACCCTAACTAGGGTACCCTCGGATTGAATCGGATTCCCCAGTGATACACAGCATGTACAACGCCCTCATGGATTTGCCATCTGAGTATCCTTGGTGAGGTTTCTGCCCACATATTTTGCCCAGTTTTAATTGAGTTGTCCAGTTTTGGGTGTTGTCTGTTTTGGATCCTGGGCCTTAATCAGGGACGTACTTTGCAAATACGTTTCTCCAGTCTGTGGCTTACCTTCTCCTTTGATTGATGGTGTCTTTGCAGGGCAGAGGTCTTGGATTTTCATGAAGTCTAGCTCACCACTAGTTTCTTTGATAAATCAGGTCTTTGACATCATATCTAAAAAGCTCAGCCCATAACCAAGGTCACCCAGATGCCACTCCCCTTTTTCTTTCTGGAAGCTACATAGTTTTGCATCTTATATTTTGGCCTATGATTCATTTTGAAGAATCTAATCTTATGAAGAGTATGAGCTCTGTGCCTGAGTTGAGGCCTTTGTTTGATTATTGTTTTGTAGTTGCATGTGTGTATCATCTGTCGCAGAACCATTTGTTGAAAGAACTATCTTTACTTCTTTTATTGCCTTTGTTCCTTGGTCGACTATTGACTAATTATGTTTTTGTGGGCCCCCTTCTGGGCTCTAAGTTCTGTTCTAATGACCACTTTCTTTTTTTTTGTTAATTCCATACAGTCCTGGATATATATATATATATATATATATGTGTGTGTGTGTGTGTGTGTGTGTGTGTGTGTATGTATAGCTTTACAGTAAGCCTTAGAATAAGTATCTGTCCTCTGACTTTGTTCTTCTTCAGTGTTAGGTTGACTGCTCTGAGATCTTTTAACTTTCTGGAATCAGTTTGTTGGAATTGCATCATTTGTAAGTCAAGTTCAGAAAAGCTAAGATTATGACAACATTGAGCTTTTATAACTGTTACCTTTTCTATTGTTAAGACATCATGGCCAAAGACTAGCAAGGATTAGTAAGAAGGAGTCTTGTTCCAGATGTTGAACCTGCTTTGTATACCTGGAATAATTCTACTAGATCATGTCATTTAATTCTCGATTAGATTTAGCCTATTGTTAGATTAATTTTTCTATTGTTTTGTTGAGGGTTATTGTCAACTTTTTATTGTTTTGTTGAGCGCTATCACATGGGAGATCTTGCTTTGTAGGGTTTTTTTTTTTTGGCTTTGATATTAGGGCTCCATGATGAATTAGGAAAAATCTCCTCTGCCTCTGTTTTCTAAAGGAGACTTTAGAGAATTAGATTTCCTTAGATGTTTTGGGCCCAGTGCTTCTGTTTCAGAAGGTAATTGACTCTGCTAAAGGCAGAGCTGTTCCTATTGGCTTTTTCTTCTTGTGTGAGCTTTGATAGATCATGTGTATCAGTCTGATCTTTTTAATTTCAGATGTATGAAGATTTGTGAAGGCTGGAGATATAGCTCTGCCTATGATGCAGAAAGTCTAAGGACAACAATTGTGTTCTCTCTTTCTCTTTTCCTTCCTCCCTGACAAGAGGTTCAATGATTTTCTAAAAAATAGCAACTTCTTCTCAGTTGACTTTGAATTTTCACTTCAGTAGGTTTTGATCTAATTTTTATCTTTTCTACATTCTGTATTTAATTTGTACATTTTTCTAGTTTCTTGAACAAAAGAGTAGATGACTGGCTTTAGGGTCTTTTTTTTTCTCTGATATGTGCACAGTTGCTGCCATTAATTTCCCCGTGAGTGCTGTTTTGGCTACATCTCACTCATATTGATGAGCTGTACTTGCCATTTCAATAAGTCTTGGGAGTCTTTCTTGTTAGTTGGCAGTGTGTTGCTTGTGATCCTCCAGTTATCTTTCTCCAACTGACTTCTAGCTCCACTTCACTGTTCTAAAATCAAACACTGTAGACATACTATAAACATTTTTGGGATAAAACTTAAAACTATAGCTTAGTCATCCTACAAAATGAACTCTGACTTAGAGCTGGTGCCCTAAACAAGACTGTCCCCAGCCCAACTAAGTGTCTGTTTCTTGGTGCTGTGTTTGCTTGATGGTTTTTCTCCCTTGGAATTTTAGCTTCTGTGCCAAAGTCAGGAACCCTCATTTTTTCCGCAGCAAGGTAACAGTGCATGTGTACTTTGATGACATAGTTCTTCACTTACTGACATTTTATTTGCGATCCTTGCCTTTAATGGCTGAGCCATCTCTCTGGTCTGCTTTCCCATTCTTAAAGTTGTAGTTTGTTATGTGGTCACCCTTCTCCTGGACCTCCTCCATCCAACTCTTGTGGAGAACTCCCAGGAAGAAGCCCTGATATGCGTAGTACAGCTATTCCAGGTTCTTGCCATGGTAGTGCAGAGACAGGTGTTTTAGTGGGAATAGGGTAGGGCGCTGGGCAATGGTCCCAACTTCCATGGCTCTAATAGCCTGGAGCTCCTGCCACCGTCAACTCTAGCCTCAGACCCATCATAGGCACGGTATAGCCCTGGCCCTAGAGCCTGCTGTCCATCAGGTAGTGCTGGACCACTCCTGGCTTCACTGGCCTAGCAGAGAGCATGTGTTGAATTAGGAGCGGCAGGGCTGCGTCCCCGGCACCCGGCCGCCCGCATGGCTAGCTTATACCCAGAAATAATTACACGGAAACTGTATTCTTTCAAACACTGCCTGGCCCGGCTAGGTCCAGTTTCTTATTGGCTAGCTCTTACATATTGTTCTAACCCATTTCTAATATTCTGTGTAGCCCATGAGTTGGCTTACCAGAGAGGATCTTAACCTGCGTCTGTCTGGAGTGGGAGCATCATGGCGACTCCTCAACTCAGCTTCTCTCTCCCAGAATTTTGTTCTGTTTTCTCCACCCACCTAAGGGTTGGCCTATCAAATGCAAATGGGCCTAGGCAGTTTCTTTATTAATAAGAAATCACTCCCACATCAAGCATGCTTAGAGCCCCAGAGCTGGAGTGTAGTGCTTGACATCTCTGTGACTCCTCTTGAATAGCTGCCTCCCATGCTGGAGCTCCTGGACCCCGCTGCAACCTTGTGTACCCCATCTGCTGGTCTGTTGTAGGCCAGGATACAGAGTCACACCTTCCAAAACAGTTTGTTTTAAGGCATTTTATGGTCCAGTGTGTGGAGTATAAATTGAACGTTTCATGTGTGCTTAAAGAGTATGTGTCTTCCTGTTGGGTGAAATAGTCAATAAGGTCACTTATACCCAGGTTACTTGGTGTCGTTGCAGCATTCAGCTACATCCTTGTGTCAGGAATATTTCCTAATGCGAGCTTTCTGCTGACACAAATTCCCAATCAAGCCAAATCAAAACAAGCCAAATTTAAAAATATCCAGGTTTAATGGGAGTTCTGCACTCTCAGGTGGCCCCAAAGGGCAGCAAACCCAACCACCAAACACCAGGAGGAAGGAAAAGAAACCAGTGTTCCTTTTTTGGGAGTTCATTTAAATACTCAGTGGGAGTAATCCTGACCCTCCCCCCCCCCCAAGGAGGGGTCAGGACCTGGCCTCCTGGGATTTGGAGTCCTGACCAATACAACTCTCAGGCCTGTGGGCTGGGATAGATGCAAGGGGCTGGAGCCTCCGCTCCCAACTTAACACCTTGATGATTTTCTGCCTTCATGCCTGTGCCTCTCTGGTAATACAGTATTGAAGTCTCCAGATATAATAGCAGGATCATCGATTTTTCATCCACTTACTGGCTATAAGTGATATTCTCTTCCTAGGTGCATACATATTAGGGATTCTATCTAGCTGGGGAGCTATAGTCACTGTGCACCGCCCCTCATTTACTAAAATGGCTTTCCTTGTTCCAAAAATTTCTGTATCTGAAGTTAATATACTGTGGTACAAAGTACAGATTTACTTTAAAACCCTCATGGTGGGAGATGTGCCCAAGAGCTCCCGTGGATACAGGAGCACAAATGGTACTAGTTGATGTATGCTGTTTCTTCCTACAGCATCCCTATGACAGAGTTTTAGTCATAAATTAGATACAATAAAGGTAATGGCAATAACTACTAACAGAACAGAACAAAACCTTGTAACAGCGAGCTGTCAAGAGCCAGCATCACTTCCTTTGTAGCCCTGGGGCATCATTGAGTTAGATAAGCACTGCCTTCCCTGTGTCATAGGTTGAATTTTAGACATCTTCCCAAGCCACAGTTTGCTTTGGAAGGCAAATGGAAACCTTTAGAAGACATGTCTCTTTAAACTGCTCCCCCACTCCCTCCATCCAAGATGGAACCCAGCGCTCTGCATGGCCAGATAGGTAACCACCCTACCATTGAGCTCTGGCCTCAGTTTCTCTCTGAGCTTCTTAGCCATGATTTCCAACATCCTTGCCATGTAAGTTTAGATGTGTTGCTCCATGTTTTTAAACTATTTTGCATGTTTCATTATGTCCTGTAATGCTTCTCTTGATAACCAGATCAAAGGCGTTGCAGTAAGTGCTCCATGTCACAGTGCCTCATAGGTAGCATGTGACTGTGGAGGGTAAAGCCCACAATGCTCCCAAGCTCCTCTGGCCTCAGGTAAAATCGGATGGCCCAGTGGTCTGGACTTAATGTTTCCCCAGGGTTAGTTAGGATCTGATAAAACCCAGCAATAAAACTCAAACAAGCTGTCTCTTCTGGCAGGCCTGGGGAAGATGAGCAGAAATGCTCTGGCCTGTTTCGGGGCTGTTTATTTTCCTCTGGCCCTGTTGGAAGTTGGCTGAGTGTCTCCTATGATTACCAGGGAGCTCGCTGGATCCTGTGACCCACAACAGAGTGGTGTGGAGACCATATATGTAGCGTCCATTCGGGTCTAGAATCAAGCTTAGGTCAGTGAAAACAAGTTAGTTCTTACAGAGACGGTATCCTGTTCCCCAGCGGAAATGCAAATGTGACCTCTGCTTGCTTTTATTTCATGTATGTAGGAACGGCGTGTTGCAAGGCAGTGGGGGGGGGCAACTAGAAAGAGCTTCCAGACTTTCTCTGCAAGGTGGCTGGCAGATTAATGTAGTTCTGTGAATTGGAATGGGTGATGGTTTCTCTGTGTATATTTTTATTTTTCTTCATTTTCCAACCTCTGTCAGAAGAACATGTATTACTTCTGTAATTTGGTAAGGGTGACATTTTAGGCATGAATATTGGATGTCTGTCCTCCCTGTTTCCTTACAGTCTGCAAAATGAATGTTCACCGTCGATGTGAGACCAACGTGGCTCCCAACTGCGGAGTGGACGCCAGAGGAATTGCCAAAGTGCTGGCTGACCTCGGAGTTACTCCAGACAAGATCACCAACAGCGGCCAGAGGAGGAAAAAGGTAGGGACCATTAATTCTGGAGCTTCCTCTGGGCCTGCTTCTGAGAGTACTCTAGAATGGGGGATGTAAGATTCCTAGGTTTAGGCTTCAGATAGTCATAATACCGTGTGTGTGTGTGTGTGTGTGTGTGTGTGTGTGTGTGTGTGTGTAGACAAAATAAAGATGCCAGTAACATGGAAGTCTCATTATACTTCATGACTGGAGAAAGGGGAGGGGCAATAGAGAAAGCCTAGAGTTATGTGTGGGTTAGGGGACACTTAGGTGATCTGGCTTTCTATGTATGTGTCCATGAAACCCTGGGTTCAATTCTCAGTAACACAACAGAGCAAAAAGTCCACCAGAGAAAGCAAGCTTTGACATGAGGACCTTGAAGTCCCTTCTAGAAAAAGCATGACACTTTAGACCAGTGGCTCTCAACTCTTCCAACACTGTGACCCTTTAATACGTTTCTGTCCTCCGTTACTACTTCATAACTGTGGTTTGGATATTGTTATGAATCGGAATGTCTTTTCTGGTGGTCAAAGGCGACCCCTGTGAACGGTCACCCACACACTCACACACTAGGGTCAGTTCCTTCAGACAGCAAGCCATTGTTTGTGCCAGCTCTCTCACAGAGCTACCTGGGAAATACTTAAGGACTTATGGCCTTTCTTTAGAGACCCAATCCCTATATATGCAAATGCCATTCCAAGTGCCACTTGGAATAGCCGGGTGTTGTAATGTGTTGTTTTTGCAAGTCAGGGCCTATAGATGTAGACAGAGCTAAGGACATCTCTAGTGAGCTCTGTTTCAGCAATGACCCCAGTCTAGAAAACTTAAGAGGCCTTTGGAAAAGTAGGTTACGAGAGAAGCGGAGCCACATTATCTGGACAGTGGATGCTGATTAGGGTGCGGCACCACCTGGCAGGTGTCAAACTTCTTCAAGTCCTTGTCTAGAAGAGCAAGTCTGCCTGTAGGTGCCTCGCGGCCTTCCCTCCTCAGTGTTCTCTCTGTACTTGGCCTGAAGACCCTTCCAAAGAGCCTACACTTCCTGCTCTTCTTCTTGTCAAACCTGCCCGTATCTTTTCCCTGGTACCCCCAGAAAAACTGATGAGAAGGACCGTATATCTTTCCTCTTTTTAATGTAATGGTCTCTCTTGTCTTTCCAAAGAGCAAAGTTGTTATGCAGACCCTGTTAACTATGAGGCCTCATACATGGGGTGACTTCTCTAGGTTATATGAATCCTGCTAGGAAAAACAAAAAAAAAAAAACAAAAAACAAAAAAAAAAAAACAAGCTTTGTTTTGTGTCCCCGAGACACTGGAGTTACAAAGCGAAGTGGCCAATCATACTAGGATCTCCTGAAGGGGCAGGCTGTGTAAGGACGGTGGTGTCAGTGTGCCATTGCTGGAAGGATCTTTCCCTGGCAGGAGAGATTTAAAAGGAAATTCTCTGCCTGCATTCTTTCCTGCATTTGCATTCACATAGACTGTGGTTCTGGTGACAAGGTGCTGTCTATTGCCTTCCATTTGAAGACTTGCATTTACGGGCTCCTGGTGAGAAAGGGGCCGGCCTGGAAAATATAGCAATGGGTAGAGAGCAGGCTTGGGGACTGTCATCGGCTGTAGTCACGGCAGGGACAGTCCTGACACAAAGCTGGAGAAAGCCAGGAGGTGGTGTCAGTTGTATGATGGAGGTCAGGAGCTAAACTGTCTTTGCACGGGTCTCAGACCTTTTGCTAGAAAAGATCTTTGGGAAGACCAAGAGAAGAGGGATCAGAGACCCCTGTGATCTCTTAGTCCACACTGGCACGTAAGTTGGACATGCCAGCGCTATTCCGGGAAACACATGTTACTGGGAATCTTCCATTAAAATAACCAACAGGCTTGACTTCCACCCGAGAATATTTACGGAGAGTATTTGCACATCAGTCATGTGTATTACTTGGTGCCGGCCACTGGGGGCAGTGGAGTGCTGGAAAGTCTGTCTGAGTAGAGAAGCCTACATACACAGTGCGCACCCGCAGACACTGTTATTGACATAATGGTGAATAAGATCGCGCATAAACACCAAACAGGTGGTAGAGCCAGCTGGTACCCCACCGACTGCACTGGTGAGAGTGTGTTGTACAGATAGTTGTGAGGGTAGAGATGGGGAGATAGGTGTGCGTGTGACAGCGGTGTTACTGAAAGAATAAACGGAGCAGGGTTTGCTTCACAGGCCACCTGTTTTGGAGAGGATAAATATTAAGATGGGGAAGTCCTCCGTGGTTTGGTTTCCACCGAATTGGCTCATGACACCGCACACACCTGCTCCAGTTTGATGGACGTTGCTGTGCCCACCTTAAGGTTCTCTGCTTGGCGCCTTGATATGTTTGACGTCACTTGGCCTCCTGTCTGATGACATTTTCTGTACTTTCTAGCTCGTTACTGGTGCTGAATCGCCACAGCCGGCTTCTGGAAACTCTCCATCTGGGGATGATCGATCCAAGTCAGCGCCCACCTCCCCTTGTGACCAGGGTGAGACTCTCAGATTTCCCCGTTACCTCTTATCTCTGTTGCCTGTTAATCGGCACAGCCAGCAGCCTTAGTGGTCCCCACACACCGCTTCCTTGTTGATATGGTAGTTGTTCTTGCACGCGACAAGGCTTTCTTGAGGGCGCTAGCTGGAAGTGCTTGTCACCTCTGTCCCCTCCAGCCTAGGATTAGAGGGAGGCCTGTGTGATGCTGAGGTTTGTTATTCTCACATTCTTTTCTCAGTTTCAAGTGTAGAGAGGAAGAAGTCTTGCTCCTTTGCCCATGGTCTTCTCTCTGGACCTCGATGTATCTGTATACTTGGTTCACAACCTCCTCGTAACTCTAACCATGGTATCCTAAGAGTTGACATCAGGTTGAGTTGGTGGAGGGGTGGGGGTTGTCTCCTCCCCTGTTCTTTGGATGAGCAGACAGGAATAGAAAGATGAAATTTGAGAAACAGGAGGGAATCAGCGCTGGGCCTGACTTTCCTCTGGCTACATTCTAGATGCATTTCCTTCTGATTAAATATGCCTCAGACAGTAAGTTCTGTGAGCATAAACAACAGGAATGAGTTTGTGGGACCTGAGGTGCTAGGATAAGCATCCCGTCCTGGTGTCAGATGGGTCCCCCCTCCTCCAACAACATCCCTGGAAAGAACTGCATGTACCTGCAAGCAGGAATGGGTTCACAGGATAGTGGTCCTTCTTGGAATCTTGTTTCTACTATTTCACTCACACCAGCTCTGTCCTGATGCTCAGCCCGGGTAACTGGCTGGGAAGTGGAAAGCTGTGTTGGAAATGCTTGTCCTGAAACCAAGAACTAATCTGATGGATAGGCCAGGATCTCTCCTATGCTATGACCTCCTCGTTGGAGGTCAACACTGCATGTCAACATTGAGTCCTTCTTACTTAGGAGGGAGCAGAACAGTTTCGGTGGCCATTTGCCAGTCTTGAGACAAGAAAATAATCACCCTCAGCTCTGACTTCCTTTCTGTAAGTTTACTTCATTCCAGAAGAGATTCCACTCATTGCTCAGTAACCAGTTTCCAGTGTCTCTCCTGGCCAGTGATGCATTTGCATTTTCTCCCTTTTCATTTCAAAGTGTCCTGGAATCCAAAGCTAGGAGGTCTTAGGATAAATGGGCCCAAGAGTGAACCATCGGTGGTTCCCAGGCCTGTCTCTTGCCTTGTACTGTCTGCCTGCGCCTCCTGGATCCTTTATTCAGACAGATGTAGCAGACCAGCAGGTACCATGTTTCCCAGACCGATGTGAGAACTAATGGATGGGAAACTCTCTTAGTAATACAAGTACCACAAAACAGATGAGTCAGGAGCTGTCCCTCCTCCATTGTAAGACATTTTTCATAAGCCTTGGGGTCTTAGGTCATCTGGGTTATACCTTCCAAGATGCTCTTAGCAACTGAAGCCCGATGAGATAAAAAAAAATCATACTTTGGAGTAAGTGAGGTAAGTAGCTAGGCAGCTGCCGAATCTGTCATCACGGAATATCTGTAGACTAGGATGATGTCCTTCCACTCCGATATGAGTTCACTCCAGGTCTCCTGCATGGGCCCTTGTGACTGAAGTCCTAGACAGGAGGCAAAGGCCTTCCTATCCAGAGATGCTGCTCGCTCATCTGACCTCATTCGTGGGGTAAACACTCACTGCTCCCGCTTGTGAGCCCTGTTACTCATCAGAATCTGTTACTGTAGGTTCATGTCAGGATACACATTCTGCACAGATGAGTGTTATTTTCGTGAGTGAATGTCTAACTATAATAGACCCTGTTCAAACAGAAAATGACAAAGGGCCTCCCAGCACTATCCTACCCAGGTTATTTAGGTCACATAATCCCGAAGGCTGTAAGACCATCTCATATTTGTAAAACTGGACTGTAAGATTCCTGCCCATCAAAGATGAGTTAGAGACATGTCATTGTGGGAAGCTTTTCTGTTGTTAAGGATAAGTCTGTGGCTCGTTCTGTGAGGTAGATTTGTGTGGGAATAGTACTCGGAGTAGAGCCAGCATCAAGGCCAAGTAAAGACCTTTAGGAGTCAAAGGCTTCCTGGTCCCCGCAACTGAGTGATTCTGTCACCAGTGATGGCTGTGAGCGTGGCTTGTGAGGGTTGTTCTGATCTTCAAAGGAAACTTGAAGGGAAGGGTGCCTGTCGCCTCAGAGTCTGCAGAGTCCCAGGGAGGACAGGAACTCCCACCGCACCTCGAATCATGGCCAAGGTTGCGAGGAGGCCTTCAGAGGCCTTCGGTGGCAGTGAACCCGGCCAGTTCAGGAACTGTGTTCTCCTTTTTGCAGAATGGTGTCTTTTTGTCCATTAGGCACCAAAGGAAATGTGTTAGACAGATAAAGGAGCCGAAGGGACTGTCCCTGGATCTGCTGCTATGAACGGCTAAGGGAGGACTGAAAGCTTGTGGGTTCTGGATATCGAGTCTTGATGTAAAGGGCTCATGAGGGGTCTTCTAATCGAGCATCTTTGTCTCCTTGGCCCTAGAACTAAAAGAACTTGAAAACAACATCCGGAAGGCCTTGTCCTTTGACAACCGAGGAGAGGAGCACAGAGCATCATCATCTACTGATGGCCAGCTAGCCAGCCCAGGCGAGAATGGTGAAGTCCGGCAAGGCCAGGCCAAGCGCTTGGGCCTGGATGAATTCAACTTCATCAAGGTGTTGGGCAAAGGCAGCTTTGGCAAGGTCGGTGGCACACGTGTGCAGTGGTGCTGGTTTCTTGGGGGCAGTCTGGCCAAGAATAGCTTCTCACCTTCTCCTTCCTTAGAGAGTGAAATGCCTTGCCGATGGTGGGGGCAGTTCTGCTCTTGGGTTGGCTGTGGGAATGTAGGGTTGTCTTCTCTGTAGGATCCGGTTCTTCTCATTGGTCAAATGGCGGAAGGAGTGGAAGAAGGAAGCACACTGAGAGGCTTCCTGTGAGTGACAGGAGCTCCTCTTCCCACTGTCAATCCCATCTGCCTGGTTTCCCTTGTACAGAGAGCCAGCTGAAATTCTGCTCTCTCGGTTAGAAGTCTTGGAGCATAAACTCTCAGCCCCTGTCCTCCGAGAACTTCAGGCTGAAAACAAACTTTACCACGTAGGAATTTGGAAGCTGAAGTCCTTTCACTGATTTTCCTGGTGCTTGCTAAATGCTCTGCTCATGTCCATGTGACAAAAGAACTGGAGGATCCTCTAGTGGGTCCGGGGCCTCTGTCCCTGGTACAGATCCCCGCTCTCCGCTGCCGCAGACCAGGGCTGTGCCCTTCAGCGTGCTCAGTGATGGGCTTGAAATGCAAAGATTTGACTTTAGAAAGACAGAGACAAAGAGCCCAGGAAACTGGGAAAGCGGTTCACACTTCTGACTGCCCCCTTGTCCTCCTCCTTCAAGCTGTGCCTTGGGCTAAGGGAGTTGCCTTTTGGGGACCTCATGAAACAAAACCCTACTTGGGGACCAGGCAGCTCAAGGAATCACATGTTCTCATATGTCCTGGGCTCTAGGAAGCAGTGCCCATGAGTCAGTCTGCTGACTGAGCTGAAGGCCTGTTCACCATTCCAGAGCAACTCTGAGGCAAGGCTCAATGAAGCCCCAGGCACAGGGCCTGCAATGCAGGCACTCTCCAGCCTGCCCCTATCTGTCCTGAGATCACCTGACAGGGAGGTAACTGGAATTTATTCAGAGGGCGGCTGCTGAAGCAATCACATTCTTTAAAAACTAGCTAAATAGGAAGCAGACCCCAGGCCTCTGGCTTAGGCTGGGAGCAGGGCTGGGTTTGAGTCTGAGCAAGATTCTAGGGAAAGGGGCATGCACAGAGCTTCCGGGCTTCCTGGTGATGTAGGCGGGTTACGAGTTCTGAGCACTTAGCTAATTTCTTAGACGAACACACAGCCATCACAGTAAGTCGGAGTCAGGTTTGCAGGCTGGATTGTGTGGGTGGCAGGATCTTCAGTCTCTAAAGTGCCTTGGGCTATGTTCTTGCCCTTTGACAAAAACAGCGGGACAGCCTACTTCAGAGCCATCCAAAAGGAGAAAGACCTGTGACCATGGTAGATAACGAAAATGCCCACTTTGGCAAATGTCAAGAAAATAGCCCCACCCATCAGGTGCCGGAGAAGAGATTGTGTATGTGTGTGTGTGTGTGTGTGTGTGTGTGTGTGTCCCCCCGCAGATCTGTGGGAAGACTCCATAATGGCAAACACAGGACAGGCTTAATACACAAATGTTCAGGAAGAACAGATAACGGACTGCCGTAGAGGAGGCTTAGAGGCTTGTGCAGAAAGGAAGCGCGTTGTCTTCCTGAATCATGTGTACCGACTTAGGAGAAGTCGCGCGAGCCAGCGGCTGACTAAGCAGAGGAGAAAAGCCATTCTCTCCCAAAGCAACTCAGAAAATAAATACACCAGAAAGTTCGGCCGCAAGTTGAAAACAGAATCAAGAGTGTATCTCCCGCTTGTTAAGTTAGAAAAAGCAAACAAGCAAAAACAGTTGTGAGGGAAAGTGGCCTGTGCTCGTAGAGATCCGTGCTTCCACTAAAATGGTGTGCAGTGTGAGCAGAGCCCCTTAAAAGTCAGGAAATGGGGCGACTGTTCAACCTTTCGAGTCCTAAGAATTTCTCTATCAAGGATATAAGGCCAACAGACATTTAAATTGTGTTCAAAAGCACTCAGTGCAGCTTATATAGAACTTAAGTCGGTGTAACTTAGCTTTCCAAAAGGCAGGTGATAGCGGAATAAATTATAGTGTTTGTGGTTTATCAGCAATCATGGTAACGATGGTGACCTTGTAGGAAAATCCATATAAAATACTGCTTCTTCTAAAAGCCCTATTCATGTGTTGCATGGTGGGGCACACCTGTAATACCAACACTTAGGAGGCTGAAGAAGAAGTGTCATGAGTTGAGTTCAAGGCCAGCCTGGGCTACATAGTGTGGACTGTCAAAAGAAAGGAAGAAAGTGGGGAAAGGAAGTGAGAGGAGAGGGAAAAGGAGACACATTTTTCCCTGATAATTACAGTATCTCTAGTGCAGATGAGGATATGAATACTCACTTAACCCCTGTGCATTGACTTTCTCTTACCTGACCGCTGATGAAGATTAAAACTTTAGTAGATGATTAGGTAGGGTGGTGTTCCAAAGCATTTAAAACATTAATTTCCTGAACATCTTCACTCAAACTGAAAGGGAAAAAGCAACCAGCATTTAGATAGTTGGCATCATTTGATTCCGTGTGTCCACAGACTGACCAGACCCTTCAAACCCATTGCAGGTCATGCTGGCGGAACTCAAGGGCAAAGATGAAGTGTACGCTGTGAAGGTCTTGAAGAAGGACGTCATCCTCCAGGACGACGACGTGGACTGCACTATGACAGAGAAGAGGATTTTGGCTCTGGCTCGGAAACACCCTTACCTAACCCAGCTCTACTGCTGCTTCCAGACCAAGGTATGCTGGCCAAAGGGGCGGTTATGGGCGGTATCGTGCGACACAATACATAGTGGCTTGACTTTGCTGGATACCAGTGTTGGCCATCTGCGTGCTTCTCTCTCAGGCTGTATGGCAGAGTGGATTTTATCCTTGTGGGGACAGGGACACATTTGGACGTGGTCTTCTTTGAAGGACGTGGGACTTTTCCATTTAGAGCCCTCATGCAGGGATGAGAAGAACAATAATGCCCTTTGCAAAGTGTAGCTACACAAAGCCGAATGGCTATCCTCAATGTTGATTCCTTGGAAAAAAACAACGGGCATGGTGTGTGTACCCTGCTCTGCCTCCTAACTTTATACCAACAATCAAATCACTTCTGGGCTGCTTTCAACTCAAAAGAAAAGAGCAAACGCTGCCCTAATCCTTCTAACTTGTGCGATGTCACAAAAGATGCCAAATCTAAACACGCTTGGATTCCAACAGTGAAAATTCAAGCATTTTAAAATTTACCGCATAGGTGCCTGACCACCAGCAGGTGGCAGTAAAGGGACAAAGATCTGTGAGGGCATTGTGGAGGCCCCCTCATCTGATTTGGTATTTTTCTCAGTGGGAAAAGAAGCATTTTTTTTCCATAAAATTCTTATTTTATTTTCCTTTGGGGGGAGCGTGTGAGAGAGAAAGTCTTCTAGGATACATCACGGATTTGTACTGTTTGTCATCAGAAGGCAAATACTTATCCAGACTCCTACCTGTTCCTGCCTGGAGCCTAGACAGTGAAGGATTGCATTCAGGATGAAAAACAGGGGTGCTGGAGCCGTATGCACGTGTGCATGTGTATGCATGTGTGTGTGCTCGTGTGCATGTGTACGTGTGTGCGTGCACACATGCATTTACACACATATGAGATACCTGGCTCTCTGGCATACTCGCCACCCCTTTTGTTCTAAGAGCCATTCTCCCTGCACACAATTAAGCGAATTTCTCCTGTTGCTCGGAAGCCTTTCATTCTCTCTACACTGAGTGTTCCCATATGCTAGGTCCGGTGACAAGACCCCATTCCTGCCCTCTGAAACTTGATGGTTTCTTTGGTACAGTTCCCTGAGGCTGGTCCTGAGAACCCTGCTTATCAGAGGAGCTTTAAGAATAAAGCACTCTGTGGCCCGTGCTTCTGTTGGGCAGTCTCAGTCCAAAATTGTTTATCAGAAGCCCCAAAGAGTCTTGCAGTGTGAAAAGAAAGATTACCTCAATTTAATCCACTATTGCCCAACTTATTTGGTCCCTGCCCCCCACGTGCATTGAGCAATGCTGACCTAAGGGAAGTTTCCCTATTTTCTGATCTCTTCAGAAATGAGAAACTCCTGAAAATGTCCAGCTATTCCACGGCTTCAGGGGCACGGTGATTGCTTTCTCTATGAAACTGTCCTCAGAGAACCCCATTTTGTAAGACTCCGTCCTCTTCCTAAGCAAGCCTACAAATGGCTGGTCGGGCCTCGCTTTGCTTTTAAATGCATGTTGTGTAATTCCAGACAGGTTGGTGTGAGTTCGTGTGTGTACAAATGCAGAGTCCAGGGTGACAGGAGAAGCCCAGAGGTGGGTTCAACTTGCTGTTTTTCTTTTTCCCCGCTAGAACTTTGCTGTTGTGTTTTTGAGATGGGACCTTATTCGGAAGTCTAGGTCACATGAGCCTGAAACTTGGGATGACCCTGTTTCCACTCTTAAGCACTGGAATTTCATCCATGATCCACCGTGTCTGACTTCTTTAGAACTTAACTCAAGATGAAGGAGAAATGTATCAGGTCCCCTATGTCTTTATTTCCGTGGTACTTGTCACATGGGTTCACATCCAGCATGGGCTGTCTGCCACAATCAGTAACAACAAAACCCACTTAATCTGCTCTTCTCTCTGTACCACCGAGAGAATTGTTTCAGGAACCAATAGGCTGGTTTTTTTTTTCTTCTTTGGTATGTATTAAGGAGGCAGTATTAAAAATTGAACTTAGAGTCTCATGAATGTTAGGCCAGGACTCTGCCCCTGGGATATGAACCAGAGGTTTTATTGTCCACAGGCAGTACATGTTGGCAGTCAAACCTGGTACCTTGTCTGGGCTTTGGGATTGCTACCCCAGTGAGGCTCTGATCTGCTGTGATTGTCTGCCATGTCGGAGCCAGCTAAGTGCCCCACCGTGCGTCTCTATGGGCTCATCTCTGACTGAGGTGTAGGGTGGGAACCACGTTACCACTCTTGTCGGGAGCCTAAGTGCCGGGTCTAGTTGTCCAGGCTCTGTGGGGCTTGGTTCGTAGAGAGCCACAGTCAGAGGCCTGCTTGATGAGTAATGGGAAGGGCAAGGCATCTTCAGAGCCACTGTTTTCTACAGCACACATGCACTGAGGAATGTCAGAGCCAAGGTTTCTCTTTGAAACACAAAGTGGCATTGAAGAACACCATGAATTTTATTTATGGCAGAAGAAATGAACTGGCAAGGTTTTGAGGGTCAGGGTAGCTGGAGGAGAGAGAAGAGACTTCCTCTGCAGTTCAGAGACTTACTAATCTGTCCCCTAGATTAGTGTCAGGTAGTCACAGGAACAAGCTGACACCTCTTTTAAATAGCATGTACATAACCTATTTTTCTTAATGAATTATAATTTAATCTTACTATAGGACATTGATTTACTACAAAAGGAAGTTAATGAAGTAGCAGCTTATAGACCCAGTCTTAGTAAGGTTTTATTGCTGCCAAGAAACACCATGACCATGGCAACTCTTATAGAGAAAACATTTAATTGGGGCTGGTTTATAGTTCAGAGGGTTAGTCCATTATCATCATGATGGGAAGCATGGTGGCACACAGACTGGTGTTGGAGGAGTAGCTGAGAGTTCTACATCCAGATCCATAGGCAGCAGGAAGAGTCAGGGAGACCCTAGGCCTGGTTTGAACTTCTGAAACCTCAAAGCCCACCCCCCCAGTGACATACTTCCTCCAACAAGGCCACACCTACTCCAACGAAATCACACTCAAATGAGTTTGTGGGGGATATTTTCATTCAATCCACTACAGACCCCAAATTTTAAAAACTGAGTTGTCAAAGCTACAGAGATGACTCAGTGGTTAAGAGCACTGGCTACTTTTTCAGAGGTCCTGAGTTCAATTCCCAGCCACCACATGGTAGCTCACAGCCATCTATACTGGGATCTGATGCCCTCTTCTGGCCTGCAGACATACATGCAGACAGAGCACTCATGCATAAATGAATAAGACATCTTTAAGTCCTGAATTGTCCTTTACTGGCCAGTCATCATGGTCTTAAAGAATGGCTGTTATCCTCCTGGTTGAAGTAGATGAGAACACCGTGAAGAAGGGTGCCTGGGTGACCGGGTTCAGGAATGGGATCTTGTGCCAGCTTCTGCAGTAAATTAGCACTAAGTTCTGGGGGGACACTCAAACCAGGGGGCTCAGAGCTGTTTTTCTTCAGGGTCTAGTGGGGAAAGACGCGGGGCTGGGAGCTGAAAGGACAACCATGATCCATGTTCAGTTTTCAATCTTGCTTGCATGCTGTTTTTCCTGAAAACGTCTAGTTCCTTGGCCTCCAGGTGACCCTTTTAAGCCCAGACATTTGAATGCTTAGTCACTTATTGGTGGCACTGTTTGAGGAAGCTTCAGAGGTGTGACTGTGCTGGGGAAACTGTGTCACTGAGGGCAGGCTTTGGGCTTTAGAATCCTCTCAGCTTGTTGCCCGTGCCACCGTGTCTTTGCTCTGCTGCCATGGACTCTAACCCTCTGAAACCGTAGGGCAAATAAACTCTTTGCCCCTAAGCTGCCTTGGTCATGGTATTTTATCACAGCAGTAGAAAAGGAACTAATAGGCTCGGGGTTTGTTGTTGGGAAGAAACAGCTATCCTGGACACTGCTTTGAGAACTTCCTGGTAAATGATGCAGAGCTGTAAGCTGTGTGCTGTGTGCCAGTTGACTGCAGGCTTGGAAGAGCGTAAAGTCAGGGCCTGTGTCTTGTGTGGCAACCAGGGGTGATGGATGTGCAGACCCAGAAGCATTACCTTGATGGTTCCATCATGTCTGGCGGCTGCAGCCCACTGAACGACCAAGCTGAATGCTAATAGTGATGAGATTTTTCTACACTAAGCCATTCTGCTCTTGGCGAGCCAGCTGCAGTCATCTTCCTAGGTGCTGGAAGAAGAAAGTGCGCTCCCTCCAGCATTCCAGGGCAGGTGGGCCAATCAATGGGCCACAAATTCCATTTCCATCAAACTCAGCCCCTTGTTAGACTTGGGCTCCTGCTATGTTATGTGCCTTTTGGGTTTCTAGAGAATCTGAACCAGACTGGAGAAGCTGCAAAAATGGACCCTGAAGTAGGGCTAACATCTAGAAGGAGGTAAGAGCTGTCAAGAGATGGCCTCAAAGTTCTTTCTAGATTTCACTTTCGACATTTTCCCCACACTGGACTTCCTAGCACTTGCGTCCTGCTCCATTATGGAAAAATGGCATAAAGAAAGAGGTGAAGTTTGGGGGGGGAGGGTAGATACTGAGAAAATAGGAAAATAAATTCTTGGAAAGTCAGAGGCTGAAGGAAAAGGGACAGCGGTGCTGTGAGCCTTTGTTAGGGACTGCAGGTGTCCCATGGGTTCCAAAAGACATGGCCTGCTCCAGGTTAGAGCTTGGTGGAGAAGCCACTTTTCAGAACTTGCCTGTCCCGTTGCCCCCAAGCAGTCGATTTGTTTTGATTTTGTGGTTAACAGAAAATTAAAATTCCCAGGCCCTTTTAGATTCTCTGTGTTTGTATTTATGCTCGCCACTGCAAAACCGCCCTTGTCAGCTGGATCCCGCAAAACCCGACTGGGACAATTTCACCCATGGTTTTGCTTCTTTAAAACTTGCAGCTCTGCGTACTGTACCCGTCCCCCACCCTCTGGCATTTCCTGCCAGGCCTGGGAAGCCAAATCCTGGAGGACTTTGCTGTGAAGGAAACAGGGCTGAGCTCCTACAGGATCTCCGCTGGCCGGCCTCCTTCCAGCCCTAGGGAACATGCTGCATGGAAAATCCTGAAAAAGCAACTGGAGATGTTTTTCAAGTGTGATTTAATCATCTCTGTGGGCATGGGGAGAGTTACCCAGAGCAAGCATTGACAACGGAGGAGAGGCCCTCTAATGTTTGTTTTGACTTTTAGTAGAATAGCAAATCCTAAAGGACAAAAAAGGGGGTTGAGGGAGGACAAGTTGATTGGCAGTTTTAAAAAGAGATGGCAAATCTAATAAAAAGATAAACCTAAGAGAGTGGAGAAAGCAAGCTGGCATGTGGGCCACGGTCCTGCTGGACCACATGATGTTGGAAGTGGCAGGTGCTGGGAGGAGTTGGAGGGCTTTTGACCCCTTTGGTGGCTGTCTCTGGGGGAGGGGGGAAGCCTGAGACTGTTCAATACAGTGGGTTGGTTTTGGATTAGCAGTCCTCAGGGAATCAATTTGCTTGCCAGTAGAAGATTCTAAGTAGTGATAAGGTTGGAAATCTTCAACAGGTCTAGGTGAAGTGAGTCTGTGGGTGCTTCCTTCAGACTTTGAGTGACGCATCATTTATCCAAGGGATTAAGACTCTGAGAAAGATACCTTCTTTGATGGCACTAGGCAGCAATGCCATTTTTCCTCCTTGGCCAGCTCACACATTCAGGGGACCTGTGGCCTGCAACTTAAGGGGACTCTCAGTGTTTAAAGTCATTGAGTGATAATCTCTGCTTCCCCAGGAAAACTGAGGGATGAGTCTGTAGAGGGGTGGAGTGCATACCAAGCTGGCCTGTCTTAGTTAGGGTTAGATGCTGTGAAGGGATACCATAACCATGGCAACTCTTATAAAGGAAACACATTTAATTGAGGTGGCTTACATTTTCAGCGATTCAGTCCATTATCATCACGGTGCAGTGTGGTGGCCTGGAGGCAGACATAGCGCTGGTGATGGAACTGTGAGTCTTACATCTTGACTTGCAGGCAACAGGAAGTAGTCTGTCTCACGGGCGTGGCTTGAGCATATATGAGATCTCAAAGCCCACCTCCACAGTGACACAATTCCTTTAACAAGGCCACACCTCCTAATAGTGCCACTCCCTTTGGGGGCCATTTTCTTTCCAATCACCACAGAGCCTGATGAAGAAGGCTGTCACTCAGGTCTTGAAGCAAGGACTCACTCTGATGAAATTCACAGTCACAGAGTATGCTTTGCTCCTGTGTCCCCACCCCAGGGCAGACATGGTGGCGCATGCTGCCTCTTCATCGAGAGCTGCTATAGGAGCTAACCTCTTTGTGTGGAAGGAAACCTTATATCTGAACTGCAAAGCTGATTTCCAAGGCTTCCACCACTTAATCCATCTTACATCTTCTTCACATGTTGTGGCAAAATAAGTTTGAGCATTATCCTTTTTTTTTCTTTCCACTTTTTTTTATTGTGATGAAATGAACATAGAATGTATGATCTTTGGCACAGACCTATAAACCTAACATTTGGAGGCAGAGCCAGGAGGATAGAAAGTTTGATGCCAAGCTCTGCTACATAACAAGATTAATTCAAAGAAAGACCAAACAAACAAACAACCCCCACCCCAAACCATTAACCAACCAAATATCAACAAATATGTTAACTTTGGGGGAGGGGTGATATGCTCTTTTGAATAATTGTATGTAGGATCCTCACCTGCATGTGAATGTGTGAAGTCAGAGATAAGCCTGGATTATGTCCCATCATGCTCCCTTTTTGAAAAAAAGGCCTTGGTTTCTGAACCTGGAGCTTGTCATTCTGGCTAGCCTAGCTGGCCAGCAAGGCCCTAGGCTTTGCCTGTCTTTCTCCCTCATCCGGATGAGGCTAGTGTGGGGCCTCACGTTCTTCTTTTCAGTTATAGTATGTTGAGCACCTACTGTGTGCCATGCCGTGAGGTACCACACTCCCCATCACAGGCTGTAGTGGTGGCCAGGGGATGTCATGGTCTCACCTCGTGGGGGCATGCTCATTGTACCACAGTGTGGAAAGTACTCGCTTCATTCTAGGTTTCAAACACAGGGCTTTTTTTGGGGGGGGGGTTGTTTTTGAGTTAGGTTATTACTATGTCTAGAACTTTCTACATAGAACAGGCTAGATTCAAAATCATTGAGCTCCACTTGTCTCAGCCTTCTGAGTGCTGGGGTTAAAGGTATGCTCCACTCTGCCAAGCCCAAAAATATTTGTTCTTTGTTTACATTTTGGAAAATTCAAAAAGGACGAAAAAGAATAATTCAAATGACTATTACTAAAACAATTTTGGGTTTCCTGATTTTTTTTAAAAAACCCACATACTTGATATACACATTCCTACAATTGGCATTGGCCATACAGAATTCCTCCTCTCCTTGCTCTCAGTGTTCTTCTGGATAATTTCTAGACTTCCAGACTATGTCAGGGCCCCAGGCTAGAAATTTGCATTGGTTGAAGGTGGCCACAAAGGCTTGTCTTCTGTCAGGGTTCATCAGAATTTAGGGGGAAGATTATGAACCTTTCTTACAGTGAGATTCAGAATGCACTGGTCGTCTCTGCCCCAAGAGGGCTGGCCCAGGGCTCTCAGAAGCAGAACCATCTGCTCTGTACTTCTAATTTCCTAGAATGTCAACTCGACAGTGGCTTATGCATAATCATTGACAATGACATAATTCAGACTAAGAGTTAAACACCTTTAACATATGTTTTAACGTGTGTGTGTGTTTGCGTGTGTGTGTGTGTGTCTGTGTCTGTGTCTGTGTCTGGTTCATTTTCTACCATGAGGGAACATACTTACTCATTCCTCTGAGTTCTTGTTTATTCTAACGCTGCTAATTTTCAAACGAGGTTCTGTAGCAGGGCCTCAGCTGAGGTGGTGGTGGTGGGGTATTTAAACAGACCCCATGCATGTTGTGGCATGGTGGCCTTCACAGCTCACTTTTTCCACATGCCAGAGCAGCCCCACTTCATCCTTTTCACATATTAGCATTCCGAGCAAGACAGAGCTGGGATTCAGGTCACAGTGCCCACTTTGCACAGATCACAGTGTGTCCTCGGGGAGAAGAGGGCCACTGTGGGAAAGGCTGGAGGAAGGATGGACTCTGCCTGGTTGGTGGGGGTGGGGAGAGACAGAGAGTTTTAGGGAGCAAAAGATTTTTACAGGAATAGGCCCTGGATGCCATGTTGTGCAGACACAACAGGCTCATACTGGGAAGCGGTGAGGAAGACAGCTGCTTGGGGGAGATTCCGGCTCAGCGCTGCAGCTATTACCAGTGCCAGGCAAAGGTCCAGACTCACGCAGGAAGAGACGTCCTTAAAGATCTTCCAGGGAACTTTGACTTGGAAGGCACAGCCCGTGCAACTCCACGTAGCGTGAATTGAAGAGAAACATGAAAAGCAGGGACATGGGAGGAGGCCGTTTGAACAACCCAGGAGCCCAGAGACCATGAGAGGTCTTGAAGGATGAACTGGCATAGGCCGTTCCATTTTCCTCTGTATCTGGAAGACCCACCAGCCTGTGAGGAAGGCATGTGACCTAGTGGCTGGTCTAGAGCACCGGACTAATGGGAAGATGAGAACAGAGGCCACTGCCAGCCTTGGTACGTGATGGGCACACTTCTAAGATGTCAAGTGTGTTTCCTAATCCAAATGAAAAGGTTCGTGTAGAAATCTAAAACTAGCGGCAAACAAAGCCAGTTTCCTCGTGGTTGACGTCAGCTCTCTCAGTCTCTCCCCAGCACCCCCATTGATTGGATTTCAGGATTTACCTCTTTTTTTAGAGTGTCTATTTTTAGATTGGTGTTGAATTTTGATAGTGGTGTGATGTTTTCCAGAGAGAGTCACATGGGCATTCCATGGAGAAGTTTCTGCGTGGCTATTGAAATTTCTCGGCTGAAGCAATGGCCTTTGCTCACATAACCTGGACTTTTTGTTCCAGTGGGCTCTGGTACTTCAGATAACCCCACTGGCCCTTCCTCTCTAGCTTTGAAGATCTTGCCAGGTGGTGGGTACAGCCCACTAGGCCATTCGAGTTCACAGTGCCCTATTGATTTGTAGGAACCATGGTATACAAGAAGAGCGTTGCGTATCAGGAATGCCCCTTCTAAGCCAGGAGGTGGTAGCGCACACCTTCAATCTGAGTTCAGAGCCAGCCTGATCTACAGAGCGAGATCCAGGACAGCCGCGGATATGCAGAGAAACCCTGCCTCAAAAAAACTACAACCAGAAAGACTGCCCAATCTTGCTCTGGCTTCTGCCTACGAGGCTTTCCCAGAGACACTTCTATGGGTACTGATTTCTTTGCTCATAATCACGGATGGCAAAGGATAGAGGGGAGCTCAGAAAATGTGATTTGTAAAATCCTACCTAAATCTGACATTAAGGGTCTGTGAATGTGAAATCACTAGAAACCCCTAGTAAGACCACTCTAACCTTACCCGTTACTAAGGCTTGAAGGGGATGAAGACATTAAGAAGATCATTACGAGACAGGACTTCTGTTTCCTGGCTTTCAAAGTTCAATTCAGTAAAATAGCCTACCTTGGCCAAAGCCTGTCTGTGTACAAGACCATTGCTTTTTGTTGTTTTGTTTTGTTTTTCTTAATCACAGTTCCAATTCAAACATGCTCTCAGCGAGTCAGAATCCTACATATGAAGCTCTGTGACGAAGAGCTACAGCTGTCTTATTGACATGCAACCCACTTTCTGACATGCAGCGGGTGCAAACCATCTGTTGGTTTCTAGAGTCCCCATGTCCTTGGTGTAGGCAGAGCCCAGGTGGACTTGGGACTGCTGCGTCTCTCACCACCACGCTTCCCTCTGGTGTGTTTGCTTCCACCGGACAACCGCTCACGAAGCGGAATTAAGAAGTGACTGTTAGGAGACCTAACCCCGAACAGTGCCAGCTTCAGAAAGAGAAAAGATGGAGTACCTGTCTCCCGGCCTTAGCCTACATTGTTATTGGCAGTAGCCTTGGCCTGAGCTCTTAGCCTACCTGCCGTACAGCAAGCTCACAATGCGGAGGGCACCAAGCGAGAAATTTCTGATCCACTCCTTCCCAGAATCTTATCCAGTTAGAGGACACATGCTGTGCTATATCGTTTTGTTTCTTAGCCCTAAGATCTGTCTGTAAATTTGCAACTCTAGCCGGTTAATGTAAAAATCACTTATTTGCTTGTATGTTCCTAGGAATTAGGGAGCTTGTCCTTTGTATTCTGCAGCCCATAGTTTGAATTGGACCAAGTCACCAGATCAGGGGTTTCTTGCATCTCCCTTAAAGGCGTTTGCTCCTTTTTCAGATCTCAGGAAATTCCGGCTGGGGCCGCTCTATTTCTCATTCCCCAGGAAGGCCATGTTTTGGGACAGTCTCACCAATGCAGACCCCAGAGGGTTTCCCCAGAGGCTCCTGTATTGGAGGATTAGTTCTCAGTGCATCATGTTCAGAGGTGGGACATTGGGAAGGTGACTGGATCCTGAGGGCTCTAGACTCAATTTGATAGGCCATTGGGAGACACTCAGGAGGTGAGACTTCACAGAATGGGGTGCGTCTTTGGGGGATGTGTCTTATTCCAGCTCCTTTGTGCTCTGTGTTTCCTGCCCTCCATGAGGTGAGCCTCCACTCTGCCATCTGCTGCTGCAGAGATGTTGTATAGCACAGGCCCAGAAGCAATTAAGCATGAACTGAAACCGCTAGCCCAAATCTTTGCTTCTTTGCCTTGATTTCTTGGGCATTTTGTCATAGGTGGTTACTGATTCTAGTCAAGGACATCAAGACTGGCCGGGTAGAGGTGGCCTTTAATCCAAGCAACCGGGCGATAGAGAACTGGCGATTCTCTGTAAGTTCAAGGCCAGCCTGAACTCTACACAGCTACTTCCAGGACTGGCTCCATAACAACTGAGAAACCCTGTCTTGAAAAACAACAACAACAACAACAAAAACAAAATAACAGCAAAAGAACATTGGGACTGAAGGACATTAGCTTAACCTGGCAAGGAGAGCCGGGTCTTCTAGGTGGACTAGCGTCCCTCTGCTACTGCAGGGCCAGCCTCAGCTCAGTGATGATAGTATCGTCAGCAGCTCATAGAGTACTCCAGAATGCCAGGGTCAGTTGCAAGCAGTTTAAATACTGCTAACTCAGTCTTCACACAGACCCTGTGAAGCAGGCGTATTATCCTAAAGAAAGGCTGTGCTACAGAAAGTGGTAGAGACTGAGCTCAAACCCAACTAGTAGGCCTCCAGAAACTTGGTTCTGTCTGACTGCCCAGAAGTAGCTAGAGTCCTGAAGATTAACAGAAACTAGAATCCCAGGAGACCAATATATAACTGAAATGGCAGCTGGTTTATTTATAGTGGGGCGGGCAGACTCGGTATGCCTGTAACCCAGGGAACTCTGGGATAACTGTTCAGGGCTGGTATCTTGGGTAATCAATGTTGATCTTGGGAAGCAAGAGACTAAGCAGACTCTTTTCCTGGAATGAGAGTGTCATCGGCACAGCCAATAGGAAGTTGCAGCCCTCCCGCCCCACCCCCCACCCCCGCCGGAACATTCTGTCTTCACCATGATGTTCTAAAGAGAACATGAGCATGGATCCCAGGCAAAAAGAATTTCCCCACCAGCCCCCTTAGTTTGGGTGGGTGTGAAAATGTATTTGTTTGCCGCGTCAGTACTACATCTCTGTGGGATTCAGCAGCAACGTGTAATCCACTTTGGGATGTCTGTGTGCAGGTTGCTAGGGAGCTAAGCTCCTTACCTGATAGGCTATTAGTGCTGGACCTTCTCGTGTGGGGCTGGATTTGAGCCTTATGAGTTTGCTTTTCTCCCCTGCCCTCCAAAGGGAGTATGAAAAGCGTAGCACAGTAAGTTTGAGCATCTAAGGAATCAGGGCAGGTGATTTTTGTTTTTGATGATCTGCCACCACTTAAGCAGCCCAGCTTTGGTTTGTTTTGGGGGCAACAGCTTCAATCCGACTTACTTTATCATGCTCTACTGTATGAAGATTTTCTAGGTTAGCCAGTGTTATCACTAAAAGCATGCTGTCAGCACCAAACGAAATACTAGTATATTGTTGAAACATTGCATAGTCATATTTATCCAGCTTTATTCTTTTGAGGACATTTATTAATGGTCTTGGAAGCCATGTTAATATGCAAGAAAATAGTCCAGTATGATGGGAACTAGATAAAGCCTGTGCTCTCGGAGGAATTTGGTACCTGGTGGATGCAGTAGATGGAAACAGCCTTCTCAAGTCTTGGAAGTGTCAGACAGGTGCTTCCATCTGGGAAGCTGTTCTTGTTTAGGGCTTTTGATTTGTTTTCTTTAGTTTTTTTTTTCCCTGTGGTGGTTTTGTTTCATTAAAATAGGTGCTTGTTAGTAGCCCAGGTTAGCTATAACTTGCTGTTTAGTCCAAAGTGACCTTAAATTCATTTTTCTCCTGCTGTAGCTTCTGAAGTGTGGGGGATTAAACACCCCACTTGGAAGAAAACTTGAAAATAAAATCTGAACTTGAAAAAAACTAATAAACTTAGGAGTGGATTATTCATTTTTCAAAAGTTAATTCCCATTATAATCAACTTCAGAAGGTATACAGGTTTTCACCGGAATCACTGCTACCGGATGTATGAAAAGACACCGGGACCACAAGCCAGCCCCTGGGGAGGAAGTGTTCTGTGTTAGTATATGTCAGCTAATATTTTTTCTAATAGCTGCTGGATCTTTGATTCAGTATCAGGATAGTCTGGGGACAGAAAAAGATGTCCAAGGAACTTCTAGCCTACCTAGGAAGGTAAGATTGAGGGGGTGACCCAGAGAGCGACATGTTCCTGGGTGAAAACAAGCCCTGTTAAAGTCAGCCTAGAATTTCAGAGTCAGAGAAATGAGCAAACTGAGGTCATAGGCACAGTCCTACAAGTCAGAGAAAAGTGACCTCTGGGGACACAGTCCCTTCAATATGAGGATTTCAAAGATCATTGCCCCCCCCCATCACCCTTCATGAGCTCAATGCTGAGAGCGCACCAAATTGAAGCAGACTTGGTGTGATATGTCATTGTACAAAGAGAACAAAATGGGAGAACAGACCTATATACACGTAGGTCAGATCCTCCCATCCACCTGCTTGACCCAGTGCTCCTCTATACCGCTTTAACACTACATAAATCTAAGGATAAAAACAGCCCAGTGCCCTGGGAACCAGAGAGAGCCTCAGCCCCCCGATGTTGGGTGAACACTGAAATAGGCACCTGTGGATGTCATAGAGAAAAGCAGAGCTGGTCTTCCAAACACTAAAGATGACAAGGGGATGCTTCCATTTTACAAACTCCAGGATCCAGGGAGGATGGAGTCTGTTCAGCTCCATGAGAAAGCGATAATCCTAGAACTTCAGGGACACTAAGGATGGTATAAAAGTTTTATCTATCTATCTATCTATCTATCTATCTATCTATCTATCTATCTATCTATCTAATAAAAGCATCACGGAATCAGAAGCCCATCGGATTCCAGCAGTATTTATGCAAGGAGGGCACAGGTTGAAAAGCCTTGTTTTATAGCCAGGAATCTATAGCCAAGCAATTTATTTGGCAGTTTGTATTGTGAAAATCATAGGCACCTTTGCATTTTCCTCTACTAATTATTTAATAAATCGTCACATAGATTTTAAAACCTTAGTTGTTGGGTGTCCCTTCCAAATGACGGCCTGTATTCTGTGGACACGCCTCTGGCTGTACCACTCATCATCATCTCCTTTCCCTCATGTCTCCAAAGCAGCTAATATAATTGTGCACGCACGCGCGCGCGCGCGCGCACACACACACACACACACACACACACACGATTATAACTTCAAGGAGTTGACATTTTTACAATACTTACCATGTGTTTGTCATTTTCCAAAGCTCATTATAGTCATTGATAAATCCTCCCAGTGGCTGAAGGAGGCAGGTGTCCTAAGACATGCATCTAACCTGAAAGAGAACTGTGATTTGAGCTGAGGTGGTCTCTGCTCCATTGCCCCAGCTGTTCCCATTCCAGTCACTGCCTTGGATGATCCATTCTTTGCCTTAAGATTTATTTATTTATTTATTTATTATGTATGCAGTGTTCTACCTCCATGTGTCCCTGCAGGCCAGAAGTTGGCACCAGATTTTTTTTTACAGGTAGTTGTGAGCCACCATGTGGTTGCTGGGAATTGAACTCAGGACCTAGTGCTCTTATCCGCTGACCATCTCTCCAGCCCCCATTCTTCCCTTTAGAGGCATGATGTCACCTCTTCCTATCAGTCAGCCCCATCTTCCCTCCTCTCATGGACAACTACACCGAGGTAGGAGTGGATGTTTCAACATGGCACCATAACAGAGGGGGCCATAAAAGTGCCTTGGAGACGATCAGTGAAGACCCCATTTGTTCACTGACCTTAATCCTTCCTCCTCCCACCATGGCCTCCTTTTGTGCCCCCAGTGCCAGGATGCCAGGATAGAGATGAGTGAGTTCTGAAAGAGGAGGCAGGAGCAGAACTGAGACTGCACAGGAGCAAGCCTGTCCATGTATACTTACTACAAAAACGTCATGGAAAGAGTGGCTTATTCTGTGTGTGTGTGGCGGGGGTGGGTGGGGGGCCTCTTTTCTTACAATGCTGGCTAGCTCCTGAGCCTTAAAGTAAACAGCTACGTCATCCTGAACAGAGTCAGGAAGAGGAAACTTCAAGAAAATAGCAAACTCCTGCAGCATTAAAAAAAAAAATATATAAGTGGAGGAAATGATGTTTAGGGGGATTTTCTAGGGTCCCTATAATAGAAGGCTTTGCAACTAATGACCCCCTTCCCAAGCCATGTGTCTGAGTAACTATTTCCCACACTACACCTTCTCCTAAATGTCCTCCCTGTGACGCAGAGAGGGAAATACACTCCCAGAACAAGACTGGAAGATCCTGTGACCCTGTTTCTACTTAGGGAGTTGTAAAAATGTTTTTAATGTAGCCAAGTAGTGATGGCTCATGCCTTTAATTTCAGCACTCAGGAGGCAGAGACAGGCAGGGATCTCAGAGATCAAGGCCTACCTGATCTACGTAGTGAGTTCTAGGACAGACAGGGCTACACAGAGAAACCCCATCTCAAAGCAACAACAACGGTAACAATAATGTTTTTATGTGCAAAGCTGTGGAGGAGGCCTAGTGCACTGACTCCCAAGAGCCTTACATCCCAGAGTGGCAATGGCCTCACTGGTGGCTTCCTCTTCTCAGAAGATGGACAGATTTCTAGACAGACCTAGCACACAGGGAGGACCACACTGGAGAAGCTTCTAGATGCACAAACACACAGGCTTCTAGCAGATCTGCTGAAAACCCAGCTCAGTCTCTCACCAGTCCATCAGCTGACCGTGTCTGATGCCTGTGTCCTTTAAACCCATAGCAGGAGTCTCGAGAGGGTTTCTCTGGCTTGCTGGCTGGCCTTAAGCATTTCCTGTCATCTCAGAATACCTCAGGGCAGTGGCATTTGACAGTGGGGGTGGGGAGTTTAGAAGATACCATTTTCGAAATGATTTGGGTATTCCAGCCGCACACTGACCGTGGGAATTCCCCAGGTCTGCCCCTCTCTCCCATTGCTGGTATTCCAGAAAACTCTTACATCCTTGAGTGTGATGCATCATAGGGGAGCAACTATACTGAGGTCTGGCATTGGCATCCCCTGGGGGCATTGCTGTGGGACTGTCTCAGGGCAAATTATAATCATGCCCAACCAAGAGGAATTCCCCATCTAAACGACGTGGCTCTTTCCTCCTCTGAATCCATTGCTTCTCCTTCCCTGTCTGACACAGAATGCGTCTTTGCTTCCTCTCCTCGTTGGTTTTGTCATCCACAGAGTTGGCAGTTTTCTTTCTGAAAACAGCCTTCAATTTGCATGCCCCCTTCTGGTTGGTGAGAACTTGGGTGTTTGCTTTATTCAGTCCAGAACACACTGGATTCCCCAGAGTGCATCCTAAGTTTAAGCACCGACTGTGTGATTGAGGGAGCAAGCTCCATGTGAGTGGGAATGCGTGTTTAAATGGGCTTTCCTTACATCCTGCTCTGGGTAGTAACAGAAACAGTAGGTTTGAAGAGGGTAGCCACTTAGATTTTTATTTGAAATCATTCATTGACGTTTTCAAGCCTGATCAAAATAGTTTGCTTACTTTTACTATCACATTCTACAAGTCAGGATACCACCCATAGCCTTTAAAGTAAGATGCCAGCTCTCCTAGTTCTGAAGCTGCGCTCTGCAATCTCAGCCTTTGCTTGCTGAAAATTCCAGTGTGTAACCAAACCTCCCGCTCTCCTGTTAGTACGAATGGCCCAGCGCTGTCTGTCTAGTGATGCTGGTGCCCCCCCACACACACACACACTCTTCTTCCATCTTGATTTCCCCCAGACCCTTCTGTCCACCCCAAACTCTCTACTATCTGTATATTCTCTTCTTACCAGCTCCTGGCTTTTTTTGATTCGTGTGCGCAAACTGGGCTTGGTGGTGCTAGCATTCAGGAGACAATAGAAAGCAGACTCTGTGAGTTCAAGGACTGCCTTGTCTACATAGTAAGTTCCAAGACAGCTTTCAAAATGTGTTCTGTTTGCATATTGCTGTCTCACTTTACTTCCTTGATATCTGTGAGGATGAGCAGGATGTGTGTCTCGACTCTTCCCGGGACTGTTAATTTTGGGAAGGGGGAAAAGAGGCAACCTTCACCCCTGGAATGAGCTCTCCACTCCCTGCCACTTCCTAAGAAAGCCAGCATCGCTTCCCTAAAGTGGCCTGAGTTTGCTGGAATACTTATCCTTAACTGTCATGGAGCCCCGCTTCAATGCAGCCTTCCTGAACCGTTCTCCCTGCCTGCCTCCAGCCGTGCATTTGGTTGAAAGACTGCCATCTACTTTCTTGCCTCTCAAGTCACCTCAGAAAGTCACTGTTGGGCATTTTTATTGGCTAGGCTGAAAAATGCTCAGGCAATGATGATGTGTTGATAGTGGGAGTCATATTGACTGGAGTAAGAAAGCCAGTTTGGCTGATTTACCAAAGGGCCCTTAACTCTAGAAGGTCCTAATCAGGAAGCTGAGACCAGAATGAGCTACTCTAATCCTTGCCGATGTCTCCTCACTGAGAATGACTCTGATTGATCATCGTATGAAGTTTCTCTTTAGAGGCCATACGAGTTTGCATTTCCCAGCTTAGCATCCATGTATGCAGCCTGCCAGAGTCTGGGAGCTCTTGAGAAGAGAGCTCATTGCCAAAGACTCCATCATGCACTGAAGACATGAGAGTATGGACCGAAGTAGCTGTCGCCAGCACTACTTGTAAGGTCAAGGTTTCATGCATAGACCTGGATCCTCCTTCTTAGAAGGGACAGGACCATCTCATCCTTGGCCATTGTGGAAAGTGGAGGAGTGGAGACCCAACGACCTCCCCTCAAGGAGTCATAACAAGAGGTTTGCAGACTGAGCATTTCTGGGAGGGTGGGAGGTGAGGAAGGTGAGCCAGACATTCCTTTTGGGTTTAGGCTTATCATTTTTAACAGCATTAATGATGACATATCACAAATGGTTCCTTGGAGAGCAAAACCAGGGACAGGCAGCTGTCTTGTGTCTCTCTCCTGGAGCCTGACGTGGGAAGATGGCCAAGATGGGAGATTTCTGCAACAGAGCCCCACACTGTCTTCTGACAGCCCTTAAGGGTAGCCTTTGCTGATTATGAAACTCATGCTCTTACAGTGGCAGAGTTCTCCAAAGGAACTTTTCCAAGAAGATGGGTTAAATGGCAAAGCAGAAGCTGCACTCTTGGAGACAATGATTAAGTGAAGCTGGGAGACTTTCAGTTTTTAAATATGGGGGGGGCGAGTGTTTGCCTTGCCTTGAGAAATATTGCAGGATAGTTAGTCGCCTTCTTATTGGACAGAGTTCGCTCTGTTGGAGGCTGGTGTGTATGTGGAGGACAGAGGTCAACCTCAGATGTCTTTCTTCAGGTGCCATCTACCTTGTCTTCTGAGACAGTTTCTTACTATGTATGACCCCAAGGCTCACTGACTGGGCTGAGTAGCTGTCACTCCCCAGGGACTCACCCGTCTTTGCTACCCAGCACTGGGATAACAAAGGCCGTGACATGGGTGCTGGGGATCAAGCTCAGCTTCTAATGCTTCCATGACAATTCTTTTTTATTCACAGTCCATAAAGGCTCTTTATTTATGTTTTACATCTCTAGAAAAAGAATCCCAGGATTTTCCCTCTTGTGTGCTTTCGTCTTGCCTCTTCATGGTCCATGATGCCAGCTGAGGTGGTCAGTACAATGAAGCCAAACTGACGGGACGGGAGCAGATTGTTCTGCCATTTTTCTAGGTCTTTGAGTTGCACATCAAATCTAGGGCTTATCACTCCACACTTGTTCAACCTGCCGGTGAGGTTCATGACGATCTTCCCAGCTCTGTGGTCGTCAATGATTTCAAATTCACCAATGTAACCGTGCTTCATCATCACGGTTAGGAACCGATGACTTTGGAGCAGGGCCTGTTGAGGACCTGGCATTTGCCTCTCTTCTCTGCATTGTTGATGCTTTTGAGAGCATCGGCCAGGACGTTCATGCGCACCATGGTGGCGGCGCGGGAAGATGGCCGAAAGAGCTCCATGACAATTCTTTACTGACTGAGCCATTTTTCCCTGCCCCGAGAGTTAGCTTAAGATGTACCAGCAAATGACTACCCTGGGTTCTACTCTAGAACTTGTAAGACTAGGGAAGTCTTCATCTTCTCTGAGATGACCATCAAGGCAGTAGGCAGCACAGGCTATCACATGATCTGGTGCTGAACCCTTCGAGTTCCAAGATGTTGGTGACTCGGGGCCTCCTGGGTATAGGAGGTGGCATTTCAGCTGAGCTGAATGGAGTCTGGAAAGCCATAGAATTCCTACCGATGACTCAGAAGGGAAAGTGGGCTCTGCTGAAGGAGTACCTGGGAGTCACCAGTGTGAGGACAGCCTTGAGCTTGGCAATCCCTCAGCCTAAAGACTGTGTTTCAATTTAGATAGCACCATAGCCTCAGAGGGCATTGTCTAGGGCTCCCTAAAATCTCCTGTTAATGTGCCTAAGATGGCCACCGAATCTCAGCAGATGCTCCAACCCATCAGCAAGGAAGGACTTGGTTCAAGTCATCCTGGAGATGACAGTCAACACTTGGGTGTTTAGAAATTTTGCTTTGAAAAAAAAAAAAAAAACTTAGTATCGTGAGCATCCTGAGATGAAAAACTAGTCTATGAGAGTCCAAACTCTGGGAATGTATACTTTAATGATGTCTCTGAGTACATTATGAGTTTTTTTTAAAGCACGATGTGAACCTTAGATGGGAGATACTGCCCTCTCTGTAGAGTGGAATGAGGGTCAGATGAAGTAGCTCAAGTTCTGTTCTTACCCACCAGCGTCAGGCCCACAGTAACAACCTGTGAGCAGTCTTTCCCTTCGCTGCCTTCTGGAGGGGCAGCATGCCTCAGGGATTGCGTGTCATACACCGTGTTCTCTCCTGGTCAGACCGTCTTCTCAATCCGACTCTCAGTTTTGAGAATGTAGAGAGACTGCTCACCTGTCCTCTGAAACACAAGAAAGGCCAGCATTGACGCCTATTTCTTCACAGCCCACATTTGGGCTCCTCAAAGGAAGCCTAGCACCCTGGACAGAACCCAGAGGAAGATTCTAGTATAGGTGCCAGACATATGATATGTATGTGAGCATCCATGCTTATACACACGCATAAGTAACGTATGTATGTGTCCATCCTAATTCTGTGTGGTTTGCCACAGAGGAGCTATAATAACTAATCTCATTCAGCACATGCTTACCATGTATCTACTACATGCAAGCTCTGTTCTGTTAGGGACGCAGCAATGAACAAAAATAGCTGGAAAACCGCCCGTGTAGAACATGCATGCAATCTCAAAAAGGTAATAAACAGATTAATTAAGCATCAAATGTAGTAACAAATGAGACTCACAAGATGTGAGAAAGTGAGTGTGCTAAGAAAGATTATGGTGTGTGTGTGCATGAGTGTGTGTGCATGAGTGTGTGAGTGTGTGTGTGCTTGTGTGTGCATGAGTGTGTATGTGTGAGAGAGTGTGTGTGAGTGTGTGTGCATGAGTGTATGTGTGAGAGTGTGTGTGCATGAGTGTGTATGTGTGAGAGTGTGTGTGAGTGTGTGTGTGCTTGTGTGTGCATGAGTGTGTATGTGTGAGAGAGAGAGAGTGTGTGTGTTGTAACCCAAGGAAAGCACAGACGTTTCATAGAGGTGTCGTAGCTGACAGTGACATATGAGCAGAGTCATGATGGAAGTAAGAGGAGTGGCCCAGTCAGACACCCCAGGAGGAGGGTCTAAAAAGAGGACATTGCCCATGCTAAGGTCTTATAGCAGACACGTTCCTGCCTGTACAGTCCAGCGAGGAAGTCCTGGTGACTGAAAAGAAGAATGAGCTGAGGTTATTTTGGAAAACAACACACTGTGTTAAACCTGAGGTGCACCATGTGAGGGCACCCACACGTCAGATTAAGACACCTGATGGAATTCTCTCTGTGCTGGCGCAGTCATGAAAATCCTCCTACAAGAGGCCGTGTGGATGCTTTATGATTTCCCTGGCAGGAGGAGTGGCCACAAAGTTTGGAGGAGAGTTTGTCCTCCAGCCTCAAAGAAACAAGAGGCCAGGACAGTAGTGTTCAGTCTGTCAGACTGGTTCAGACAGAGAGAGTTCTGCAGGGCCAAGGGAAGTCTGGCTCCCCCACCTCAGAGAAACCTGGCCTAGGCTGGCAGAGTTGCCAGCACTCACTTTTCTACCAAGGCCCAGGCCTCCCAGGCCTCAGGTCTCCATAGCCACTGCCCATGCCCTGGGCCCAGTACTTCCACTGGCTGACTTTCTCATGCTTCCCTCCCTTGACAGTGTCTCTCTTCCAGGGCCACAAGCCAGGTTCCCTCCAAGACACAGACACTCCCAGAAAGAAACCTCCTCTGAGGGCTGCAAGAGACTTTCTCAGCTTTTCTGGGCTTGCTGGGACCACTTCACTGGGAGGGTGAGTGGGGCAATGGGGCGTCTTTTCTAATGGAAGGTGCTCCTAGATTTCTGAGCCAGGAAGACAGCGAGGGCTTGAAGATAAGGAGCCCAGGCTCCAGGCCAGACTTCTGTGCAAGCCACCCCGAGCCTTGCTCCCCCCTTACATCACTCATTAACCTGTGTGTGAGAAAAGCAGGGAGGTGCTGCCCGTGACAAGGCAGAAGGGGATTATCAGCTAATGTGCTTTGGTTAAGTGATGCATCGTTACATAAACTGCTCAGGAAGGGTCGAATGTCTTTGCGACTAATGCTCCTGTTCCTGCCCTGGTAACACTAGAGCTCGCATTGTTTCACTCATTTGACATTTTTTTTTTCAAAAGATGTAGAAAAATATCCGAGTCATTACTGAGCCAGCAATCACACTTTAGAAAGAGATGGCTTCTGAGAGCAGGATTTTGTGTGTCTGTTGTTCCCTCTCAGGCTGCCGTTTAGCCTACAGAACCTGCTCTAAGTGACATGCAGATCCCTGGAGCTCTGAGGAGGCCTTTGGGAGCCACAGAAAGGGTCTTAAAGATCATGGCCCCTGTACCAAAAAGGAAAAAAGGCACTGGCTGCAAAGACTTATATGTATATGCCCCATTGCCAATAAATGGGGCCTGTTGAAGGAGGGTCTAGAGAGAGGTCTCAGCAGTTAAAGTCACCTGCTGCTCAGACAGAGGACCCAGGGTCAGTTCCTAACCTTCGTATAGCCACTAACAACTTCGGAAACTTCATTCAGGGGGTCTGATGCTTTCTTCCTGCATCTGTGGGAAGCAGATACACTTGGTGCATAGATATACATGCAGGAAAAGCATCCATACACATAAAATAAAAATAAATGTTAAAAAATTGAAGTGTAAGGAGGGTTAGGTGAGTGACCTTTTTAAAGGTTGTTTCAAATTTGCATGTCAGAGTGCACTCAGAGCCCCGGAGAGGGACTGAACCCAGTCCTTGCCTCACCTAAGCTGGAAATGCAGAGGGAGCCATTGAATACGGCCAAGGCAGCTAGGGCCCCTTCCTGTTTACCGTTCCTCTAAGCCTTTTATGCTGTGGGTATAATCTTGAGGTGAACAAAACCAAATGGTTACATAGCATTTCAATTTCTCTTTAGAGAGAAGTGGAGGCAAATGCCAAATTGTTGACGTTCCCAGACAGGAGAGCCAATGTTGGGTCTTGGCACAGTAGGCTGGGGAATTTTCTGAGTGTGGCATTTGAATAAAGACATTTAAACCAGGGGGAAATGTTTCTCCAGATCTTATCCCTGTACAATGAAGACTTGTGTGAAAACTGTTTGTCCCTACCACTTGTTTGCTCACCAGTGGGAAGGATATCTCACGGGGCCAAGAGTTCAGACTGCTGTGCGCTCCCAAGTGCCATGTGAACTTCAGGTGAACTGGTTCCAGAAGAGACTCCAGGCATGAGGTGGCTAAAGATCCTACCTCCGAAATACTTCCCTGTCCTTGCTGGGGTCCTCCGTGAAGAGATTTGAAATGTCTCAAGAGATGAAGTGAAGGTTAATGATACCTTGACCAGCACGTACACACGCACACACGTGTACACACACATGTGTACACACACATATGATGTGTGTCCAGATATTGCTTCTGACACCCTTGTTGTGTGCACCAAGCTTGCAGACCTAAACCATTCTTTATAATAAGACAGATTCTCTCTCCCAGCATCAAATAGGGGAATGCCAGAAATAAGTAATTTATTTAGTTTGTGTTGCTGGTTGTATTCGAGATAAAACCCAGGCCTCGTGCACACTGGGCAAAAACACAAACATTATGCTATCTGTTCATCCCTTTGCCTTACTTTGTATGTTAAGACAGAATCTGAGTTTCCAGACTAGCCTTGAACTAGTTATGTAACTCAGGAGAGCCTTGTACTGTGGTTCTCCTGCCATCCGAGTAGCTAGCTCAGAGGACACACTTGAGCCTTCCGGCCTAGCTCATGGGACCTTTAAATGCTGGATGGCTTTGAGCATTGAGACTTATTGCCATAAAGAAAGCTGTGGTTCTCTTCTTGGGGGCATCATATCTTGCTGGGCATCATTTGAAGTGCCTGTATAGCTTCTGGATTTTAGTAGGTATCAGGGAATGTTTCTGAAATGCAATTTATCTCATTTCTTGGACATCCAAAATCCCACTGAGATGCAGTCTGTTAAGGGGTGCGGGGTGAGTGGCTCTAAATGGTCATTGTGGCTTCAACCCACCCCTGATTTAACTAACTGTACCATGTTGGTCAAGCTACTTAAACTGCTCTGGATTTTGGCTTCTTTATCTCCCAATGAAGATAGTGATGGCCTCTAGTCATCCGGTTAGGGAGATTTAGTAGGCAGCTACAGTGAGAAGCCGTCAGGAATCTCCTGATGCTTGTAATTCACTCTGCTTTGTACTCCTGTTCGCGGCCACTTCACCCTCCCCTGCTGCCGCCTTCCCAGCTCATCTGGCTCACCCCTTCCTGCCGGAGCAGTAGTTCCAGGGACTTGGAAGCTTCCTAGTCCCCACTTCCCTTTTCTCTTCATCATGACACCTGGCCCAGCTGAACTTCAGGGCTCCACACTGGCGCTCCAGAGTCTTCTTGCTAAATAAACCTGGGGCTGAATCTGATTGCTTACAGGTCCAAGTCATCAAACAGACAAACAAAAACCCAAACCTACTTCACCCCCAAGCTTGAAGTGGCCCTTCTAGATTGGCTCTACCTTCCTCCTCTGGAGCCTACACTAGCTGTTGTTCTTTCAAGTGTTTTCCTGTTGTTTATTCGAGAAATAGAGAAGACAATATTGAATCTGGTGGAGGTATCTCTGAGGCCTGCTCAGCCACATGCAGGACTTGGCTTCCAGTTCCCTCTATAGCTGTCTTCTTCATAGACACACAGGTTAGCATCGTATTCTGTTCTTGGTGGACTTGCTGGTGAATGTCACTGACATCTCAGACTTGATCCCTACTCAGATGGGCATTGTTGGTGTTTAACACCTGCGTGAATATGGTGGAGGGGAAAGTGTTTGGGTGGAGTGAATGTCTTAGGAGATTCTGACGTCTGGTGTTCTCTGACTGGAAGACCCTTGAAGGCAGGATCCCTGCACTGCCAAGGTTATACCCCTTTATCCGTATCACAATAGGTGCCTGGGAGCAGTCAGTCCATTGAACTGAATTGGCCTTGAGGGTTAACTATGGTTTCAGCTGAAAAAAATGGAGAGCCAGAGGCATTCCTGGTGGGAGGGAACATGAAAAGGGGTGTGGGCAGGGACTGGGAAGGGTAAATAGCAATTGGGCTGCAGTTTAATTACATGTAAGAATAGTTAAAGGACAGACAGACAGACAACAGACGCCTTGGACTATCTTAGGCCAGTGTGGTCTAACTTCAGTTACACTACTTGGCTGGTTTGAAGATCCAGTTCCTCCATACTATATTCAAAGTCACTGAGGCTGGAGAGCCTGCTTGCATAGGTGGCCCGAGCCCCTGCTCAGGACTTCAGGGGACATTAAGCAGAGAGCCTGCCTTGAAACCATCTTTGACTGTAACTTACTAACACTTCTAAGGGGATCGTCAATTTTGAGTTCATAATTGCAGAATGAATTTAGAGGAGTTGTGTAAACTCATGGAGACAAATCTGTTTAATGCCAAAGAGAAACAAAGACTAGGGCAGGTAGTGTGAAGGACTGAATCAGACTTGCTCCCCCACGTTTCCTAACCGTGTCTTCTGTGCTCACAATCCGCTCATTTCCCAAAAGCTTGCAAACTGACTAATCTTGATTACAGTTCGGAGCCTGCCCTTTGTCTGGTCACAGCCGAGGCTGCCACGTGTAGTAGGAATGAGGCATTTGGGAGTAACTTAGGGGTGTTTATTTCCAGTGGTCGAGACCAAATCATTCCATCTAGCTGACATATTCTGACTTGTTGGAAATTGTGTCTGCCTGCAAACAAACTGTAGGAAGTTTTTCTTTCCTAAGTAGTTTGTGCCCCACAGGCCGTCAGGTTCATAGTAGGCATTTGTGAACTCCGCTTTTCTCTTGATACCCGTCGTCAGCCCAGAGGGCCTAGACTAGTGGCAGGTAGCCTTTGCCTCAGAGCGCTGAGCATATACGATGTTAAAGTAAACCAGACAGTGGTGGTGCATGCATTTAATCCCAACACTCTGGGCGCAGAGGCAGGCGGATCTCTGAGTTCAAGGTCAGCCTGATCTACAGAACAAGTTCCAGGAGAGCCAGGACTACACAGAGAAAACCTGTCTCTGGGAAAAATAAAAGACAAAACACGAACAGAAAAAGAGTAAAGCGGTATTAAAACAAAATTATTTTACGTAGACATGATGAGCTCATTGATCTTTCTGTTCATGATGCTTTTGCTTTCTTAATTCAGGCATTTAGAATTGCTCAGACTGGCCTTGGGGTTTAAAGAAAGAAAAGTACATGTGTGTTTCTGACCTAACTTTCATTCCTTCTGGCTTTCTGAGAGGGTGGTGGTAACTTTGTAGCACAGGAAGGAACCACGGGAATCTCTGCCCATTGTCCTGGAGAAGATTCACATTCGCTGGTCCACATAATCAGAAAGGTGTTGACTTAGTCATTGATTCCTAAGTGAAACAGCAAAGGCCATGAAGAATAGCTCAAAAGAGACTTACAACAGCTCGGGCGTGTCTTCTTGTGCATATTATCCCATTTGCATCTTGATACAATGTAGATTAATATACTGTGCATTGTATAAATGTCAGATTCTGCCACCTGGAAGAATTTGCCCCATGGAACAACACTCTATTACTAATAATTCGATGCTAGAAAAAAAGCCAGCCTGTGTTTTGCTGTCTCTGTGTGAATGATCTCCCTTTTCTGTACACGAGGCATAGCATGACTTTTTCTTTGCAGTGGTCTCTCTTGTAGCTATCCAAACACATGCCCTCTGACCCTCGGGTTCTGATGTAATTGGATGTGGCAGGCTCCCTTGAAGAATCCTCCTTTTATTTTTCTGATGTTAATACTACAGATTGAAACTAGGGCCTTGACCAACATGGGCACCACCACATCTATGTCCCCAGCCCTCTTCACACGTTTTAATTATGAGACAGAATGGATCGGATGAAGCTGACCTTAAACTTCTCATATGCTTCTTCAGTTTCCCCAGTGGCTGGAATTACAGGTCTACACTGCCAGGCCTGGCTTATTTTTTTATTACATTAAAAAATACATGGTTATATACTGGCACGGTGGCCCATACCTTTGTTCTCAACCTTTAAGAACCTGAAGCAGAAGGATCACCATGGGTTTGAGGCCAGCCTGAGCTATCCTGTGAGTTCTAAGCTAGCCTGGGCTGCCAAGTGAGATCCTAACTGTGCAAGTAAAAAAAAATTAATTAAAAATAAGCAAAATATATGACTATGGTTAAATGCTAAAAGTTGACTGCTGGGAAAAACAGTTTGTGCTAATATTATGGGCATTTGTAGGTTAATAAAAATTAAAAGTAAAGTAAATTTGCAATTTCAATAAAGACTACATACTTGTTGGTCTTGCTGTTAGTTTACAAGTTGCCATATCTGGTCTTGAACTTGTCAACTCAAGTGCTCCTCCACCCCCAGCCTCCCACTGAGTGGAATACGAATACGGCATGTGCCAGCATGCACACTGTGATTTCCAGATTCCCCGTGCTGACAAGGGTGGGAACCTCCATGGCAGACCCATATTATCTCTGAGAGTCTTCCCTTCTTGCCTCCTCTCCCCAGTGTCCTAGTCCCCAAGAGGCTTTTATTCCTTTGAGTTCTGTTTACTGCATGATCAGTTGGAATTGTTCTATAGAAACACCATTAGGAAGGGAAGAAAAAGAAAGGCACCAGCAGGTTAGAGTGTGTGATTCTAAAATAGGCCCAGCTGTGGGGCGGGGGAGGGGGTTTAGACTGACCAGCTGTGCCTGAGGGGCCTGTGTCCTACCTTTTTGTCTCTGGTCAGGACCCCTGTTTAAAGTTCGTCGTGTACACTGCTCTTGGGACTTGTTTCACTTCAGTGGAGGCCATGGGCCTGAGCAGTATTCTGCTAAGTAGAAAGATGGGAGAAGACACCTCACCTGAACCTTCTCCATGGAAGGGTTACACATCTTATACTAAATGCTACCTGAAATGGTGGAGCCACATTCCTACAAGATAGCTTCTCTTGCTCAGTGTGCCTCAGCCTGACTGTGGGCGTCCTTGTGGACATCTTTCCCTAGACCCTGGCCTGGTCAGTGTCTGGTTTCTCAGGCATTCCTTTCAACACTTTTCTTCTGTCCCTGTGTAATTGTGTCATGTACACACACATACATGCACATGCTGGTGTTTATCTGTGCATGTTATATGTGTTCGTGTGGAAGCCAGAGGATAACTGTGGGTATCATTCCCCCGGCATCATCTACTTGGAAAAAAAAAATGAGACCTGTAACTCACCAAGTGGGCTGTGCTGGCTGAGCACTGAGACCCAGGGACCTGCCTGTCTCCACCTCCCCAGAGCTGGGATTGCAAGATGCTACTTTGTCCATTGTTTCTACCTGGGTCCCAGGGATGGAGCTCAGGTCCTTGTGCTTGCACAAGCACCTTTCTGACCGAGCCATATCCCTGGCTCTCTGCTACACTTCTAAATAGAAGAAGAACATAGTTACAGAAACCACTTGGCTTTTACCCGGTTCATGCCATCACAAGCCTCTGTGGCAGGTTCCAGAGAGACACTGCCCCCCCCCACTCCCCAACTCCTGTCTTCTGACTTCATTTAACTCAACACAGCAGTCACATCCAAATTCAACACTTGCCCAGGGAAAGTTCCAGGACCTTGCATGGACCAGCTCTGCAAAAGTGTTCCGTGAATATAGGATTATTACTGATGCTTTGCCAGAGTCGTGTTCAATCAAACCGTGTTGGCTCTGTACTTTTACTGACCCAAAGCTCTCTTTCATCAGAATTATGTCCTTAATCTGTTCTAGGACCATTGCCACAATCTTATCACTTTAATTATAGCCCCTGAAAGTGTGAAATGCTATATAACTCAGAGCTTGTTTGGACTTCTTATGGGCATGCTTACATGGCAAGACAAACAAGTTCCAGGCCAGCCAAAGAGGGTAAGAGTCATATGTGCAGTATTCATTCCAAAGGTTTGTGGTTTTTTAATATTAGAAATTCCCTATTGATGTTTTTAAAACTATATTGCATTACTTAAAAAAAACCTTAAAGGGCAGCTACATAGTGTGCCCTAGAGATAAACTGGTCAAAAGTCAGCTGTTGCCTATAAAGTATTGTGGGAAATGAATATCAACCAAGATTTTTCTTTATTGATTAAAAACAAAGCATGGCAGATTGGGTGTTTGTGTGGTAGAGTTTGGGGTGACTCAGATGACATATTAGAGAAAGTCCAGGGGGCAGCTGTTGCTCGGGCCCCTCATTCTCTAATATGAAGCTCCAGATGCAATGTAAATGGAGCTCCAGAATCAGAGGTGAATTTCTCCAGGTCCATAAATCGTTATGACTCAGGACTGGGGAGACTGCTCAGCAGTTAAGGTCACATACGGCTCTCACAGAGGATCCAGGGTGAGATGCCAGCGCCCATATGATGCCCTAAAGCCATCTGTAATTCCAGTTCCTGCTGATCTTGTGCCAATTCTGGCCTCCTCAGGCTCCTGCAGACACCTGGTGTACATACATCCATCAGGCATGCACACTCATACACATAGAATAAATGTCTTTGAAGTCTAACAAGTACCATAGTAGAAAGACCAGCAATGTAGGCACACATTGGTTCCAAGTGATCACACGGTGTTGAGTGAGTAATTGAGAGGTTCTGGGCTTAACTTTGACTTCTTATTTACTGGGGAAGACTCAGCTGCATGACATGGTTCAAGGGTGCTTGAAGTCTCAGCCGTATGATGTATCGTGTAAGCTGTCGCTGTAGAGTGGTCTAGGAGACCTGGATGAAATCTTGAAGACAAATAGAAGCAGGGGGTGGGAGGAGAGGAGTTTCGGGGTGAGGGAAGGAAGCGAGGACACTCTCCTGACACCAGGCAATTCCAGGAACTGGTTAAGATCAGATAATTAGAAGTTCTGGATTCCGATGAACCCTGGTCACCTCATCCGTGAGCACAGAGATGTACTGAACCCACCTGGTTCCTGTGCCTTGTGAATGACTCCAAACCTGTCAACCGCACCAAAGTTCCATGTCTCAGGGGGCCGATGGCCCTGTGGCCTTGAACTGAACTATGTGGCAATAGTTAGTGGGCTCGTCACTCTCTGCATAGTGCTTCAAGGACCTTTCCCTAGGAAGTGCTCAGCAGTGGTCCTGTTGGTTCTTCCACTATGTCTTGAACCTGCTGTGGGGGCTTCGGAAAGATGAGCAGTGGCCCTAAAGGAACTTAACTGGAGCCTTAAGGGTTTGGGTTTTAAAATAACCACTTAGTGTTTTCTCTTTGCTTTTTCTACAAGAGACACTCATATAATGAATGCTGTTATATTTGGTGGTATATGGCTCCATGTTTCCATTCTGGACTTTGAGCGGAGGAAGTCACTCATTTCGCACATCGCAAGTGTTTACATCATTCAGTGTTTTAAGGACAAAGTCCAGTAGGAACTTGGTACCCATAGGAGCGCTGTGAGGTTACCACGAGAAGAGATTTATGCTAGTTTATAATCTTTTATTACATCTGCTGATTTGACTGGCAGTGCGCATGCCACAGCATAGCTGTCTAGGTCAGAGGTTAATTCTTGCCTTCCACCATGTGGATCACAGGGATAGAACTCACAGCAGTCAGCTTTACATACCGAACCATCTCGCTCAACAGCCCCAGTTTATGCTAATTTGTTTTTTTAAAAACAGCAGCAGATCCATGAATTAAGGGCAGGAGCTCTGAATTTCCACCCACTTTGTAGTGAAAGTGACGCTAGGGTTGGGGTGCGCTTGGTGTCTAGGGGCTCAGCTCCTTCCCATGCAGCATAACTTGTTAGAATAGAATGTAGGTATTGAGCAGTGAGCTGCCTCACGGGGAGCAAAGCGAGTGCCTTAGAAACAAACCAGAGTCATGGCAAACATCCTCGGTGATGCCAAGGAAGATGGCCTCTGGGGATGGAGGAAATCTCCCTTCTGATGGACAGGCCAGTGTCCTGGTCACCTACCAAGCAAGGTGTGTCTGGAATTCATCCTGCTGGGAGCGCTCAGTGGGAACTCCAGGCAAGCCATTTCCGAGGGATGAGTCCCCGTTCTTTCTTAGCTGTCATTTTGTGGGCTCTGGAGTGTATCTAACCCCGCGTGCAAGCCCTTTTTTCCAGCAGCGTATGGCCTGTCTGGTTCACCGGACAGCGATTCTCCAAGCGTGGCTTTTAGAAACCGTGCCTCTTAACTGGGCATGGTGGCGTGTTCTGCAGTATTGACAGTTGGGAGGCTACGGCAGGAGAATTGCTTGAATACTAAAGTTCAAAACCAGCCTGAGCAACATAATATGATCCCATTTTGGAAGAAAAAAAATACGCAGTGGAGAAAGAGTGAGCACACAAACACTGACATCAAAATTACCCTCTAAAGTAGAATTCCTAGATCCAGTGATTTGGGAGCAGTCTTCTCAATATTCAGGGTTTGGCTCTAAACTGTCAGTTTTTTTTTTCTATAGATATCAGCTTGGAAAGTGGGAAGCTGTTAGGAATAGAGCAATATTTTCATTTCATTTTTATGTGCTGGAGAGAGAGCTCAGTGCTTTAGGAGCATGGTGTGAGTATGAGAGCCAAGTTTGAATCCCAGCACCTATCTAAAGCTGCGTGTCTGTAATCCCACACCCACATGGTGAGATGCAAGGCGGAATGGAGCCCTTGAAAGCTCACAGGCCAGCTAGTCTGGCATCTGTAGGGTAATGTCAGACAACAAGGAAGCCCTACCTCAAACAAAAGAAAACATGAGAAACAACACTCAAGACTGTCCTGACCTTCACATGTGTGATGCCTGCATGCACACACACGCGTCCACACACACACAGAGACTCACGTGCATGTGCACACACACACATTTACACACACCTTAAAAGAGAAAAAGATGGCTAACTTGGGTTCCTCTACCCCTTAGTCAGGATTGACTCTGCTGCTTATAACATTAAAAGGGGGCAGGAAGTGGATGGCCTAGCTGTGTCAGTAGCACTCAGGCTCCTCTCTGAGGGTGACGCTAGAGACAAGTCCCTGTAACATGAAGGCTGGGCCTGCTTGTTGTTGGGGTTTTCTGTCCTGCCCAGTACCCCACAACTGTTTAGCCCCAAAGAAAATCACACATAGGTCTCCATAAATTATAAGCTGATTGGCCCATTAGCTCTAGCCTCTCACTGGCTAACTCTCACATCTTGATTAACCCATTTTTCTGATCTATGTTAGCCACGTGGCTCAGTACCTTTTTTCAGTGGGGCAGATCACATCCTGCTGCTTTGGTGATTAGGGCAGGAGTGGGAGGAATCAACTTCCTCCTTCCCAGAATTCTCCTATTCTCATTACATCATTTCTACTTCCTGTCTGGTTTTCCCACCTGTATTTCCTACCTGGCCAATCAGCGTTTATTTATAACATGATAGACAGAATACAGACAATTCTCCCGCACCAAGTCCCCTCTAGGAATCTCTTTAAGAGCAGCATCCTGGGGCCCTTTTGTAGCCAGCATTCCTACGAGTGTGAGCCTCCCTATATTTCCCGTCATGCCAAGGCTTCTCACCGACCAGTCTCCGCAGCTCCTGTGAGTTTACCACATGCCCAGGCTTCTCAGCTTGGTGAGGAGGAAGGGCTCAGGGCTGCTCTGCCTGCGCTTCCCTTGCAATTCTTTTTTTTATTTTAATTTATTTATTTATTTATTAAAGATTTCTGTCTCTTCCCCACTGCCACCTCCCCTTTCCCTCCCCCTTGCAATTCTTTTATCGGCTAGGAAAGATAGAGCTTAAAGGAATGAGCTCGAGGAATGAACCCTGTATTTGCTTAAAGGGACCCATCCTTCCCAACCATCTTTACCCCTGCTAGGAAGAGCACATGGTTAGGAACAGGCTGGGCCAGGTACATGGACTGGCTACATTGTTCCCCAAAGTGGGCCACTTTGTCCTACAGCCTCCTCACTAAGCACTAAACTGCTAAGTAGCTGCTGGAAAGAGCATAGACTTCTCAATTCTACTTGGCAAAGGAAACCCCGGAGTACTTGACTCTCTTGTTAAGGATGGATGAGCATAGCTGATAGCCAGCAGTGTAGCTGCTTGATCTGGGAGGCAGAAAAGGGAGACGCTTGCCTCAGAAGACATAATCTGGGCGATCCTACTCTGCCCGCCTGCCAGGCTGACGGCACCGCGTGATCAGCAAGAGAAACACCTGTAGGCTTATCCAGTGTAATTTGCCCATGAGAGGTCATGCTAAAATTCAGAGCTATTGGTCACATGCTGGATGTTAAATGTTTGGAAAGCCGTGTATTTCCCAACAATGAATTTAACCAGGACAGACTCTGGGAAACCTCGACTGTTCTAATCAAGGTGGTTTCCTATGCCCCTCCCCTTATTTCCTGATGTAAATAATTGTTTTTGAATAAGAATGCTAAGGAGGGAGCTTTCTTTCCAAGGGAGGGCACGTCTTGGCCTGAAATAAATTCCATCAAAGTGTTCCCAGTAATGGTTAACCATTGACCTGCCTGTCAAGCACTAAGAGGGTGGAAAATGGAAGGTGGCTTTTCAAATGCAGCTCTCCTTTGCCTTTCCCAGAGCCAACTGAGTTGCTCATTAAATGGAAGAAGTACTTTGAAAATTAGAAAAGCAGCATACATGCAAATTATAATCAAGAGTCTTAAAGGTTCACCCTTTTTCCTTTTATGTGTATATGACATAGCATGTACATGTTTGTGTGTATATATGTATACATATGTGTGGAGGTCATAGTTAATGCTGGGTATCTTTTTCAATTGTTCTCCATCTTGTTTCTTTTTTAAAAACAGTTCAGTCTCTCACTGAACCTGGAACTCATTGATTCCGGATGATAAGCTGGCCAGGAAGCTCCTGGGATCCTCTTGCCTCTGCCTCTTGAGCACTCAGACTGTAGGCATGTGCCACCATGCCTGGATTTCCTTGGGGATGCTGGGTCTAAACACATGCATAGCCAACACCTTACCAACTGGGTCATCTCGCTGGTCTCCAAGTCAGTGTCTCTTAACACATCTAGGCCGCCTCTGCTTCTTGGCCCAGAAGCAGCTATGTCATTGTTGATGATGTCCTGTTGTTCTTGATCCTTTTTTGTCCTGATACTTGGCCCTTCTCCAAGGGGAGTCAGATGGTGGACAGATCATGGCTATTGTAGCCTCCAAACTCTATGTGAGGGTTCTGTCCATTTCTCAAAGAAATGTCAAAGCAAAGTACCTAGGCAGTGTCTGGCATGGCCTCTGTCTTTGGGAAATGCATTGAGCACTTAGTGTGGAAGGCCCTGGTCAGTGTACCAAGAGACTTCTCTACCCAAGGAAACATATGCAAGACTAACTCAATCTTTATGTCTGTCTCTCTGTCTCTCTCTTAGCCCTCCTCTCCCCATCTTCCCTTTCCCTCCCTCCCTTTCTCCTTCTCCACTCTTTCCCTCCTCCTCAACATCTCTCTATGTAGCCCAGGCTAGCCCTCCTCATGAGCTCTTCCTGCCTCAATTTTCCAGGTACCAGAATTGAAGATGTGTACCATGAACCGGTAGGATGGAGATATGGACCGTCAAGTGTACCATGACAGACTTGTTCTTTCTCTTTCTCCATCCTAGAGATAATGAACTCTTCGCTCTTGAACTTTCCTGTGGCACAAATCATAGACTGTAGTATTGGGCCAGACCTGGGTTACCGTGACTCTCCAATGCCAATATCCTGTCCACATAGAAGATGTTCCATGAAGGGCTTAGTTGTCTCCTCTCTGGAGTCAGAGTTAGAAGGCAGAGGAGGAAATAGGCCCCTTTTTTTCTCATTTGGACTGCAGGAGGCAAGACTCACTCTCCCTAGGCTTTCCCACACTGCATCTCCCCCTGTTTGGTAGTCTCAGGGGCCTGGGCACGTCTACTAAGGCACCACCAAACACTAAATGTTATGAAAAAGGTTCCCACCCCTCTAGAAGAATGCTTCTGAGTTCTCTGCAGTTTCACGGTGTACAGGGCACCACATCTCTCAGGCCTACAAATCCTTTAAGCCTCTGTTCACTAAAGTGGCCTGAGATAGGGCAGCAGGAACAGGTCAAAATGTGTCAAGTTGATGCTAAGCCACGCATAGGAGCCTGCCTAGCTTGCTGGGAGCCTAGACAGGATCCAGCCTTCAGGCAGCTAACTGGCTGGTGCCTGGATTGTTCCTACCTGGTCCTCAGTTCAGGCGAGAGGGATTTGTGATACCATCTGTGGAAAGGGCCTCTGTTGTCATTACAGCTGCAGGGGATTCTCCTTATTGGAGCCCCTGTCCTAGGGGTACAACACCCCTCTGTGCTCTTCTACTGTAAAACCATCTGAGTTCTGCCTGCTGAAGAACTGAGAGTCCTCGGTGTCTGACACTTTTTTTATTCACTTTTAATGCAATTCTGTATGAAGATTTCTGACATAGCTTTGTTTTGTTTTGAGAAAGGATTTCTCCTCCCAGCCTGGCCTTGAACCTGTGACCCTCCTGTCTTGTCTTCCTATGTTCTGGGATTAGAGAATGCCTGTGTCACCACACCCAGTGAAATCTTCAGTAGATTTTGTGTGATTTCTATTTTCTCATATGACTCTTGGGACAAAGACCAGGCAGGTCCTTCTGTCTAAGTAACCAGCACACTGTTGCCTAGGTAGGTTCCCTGTGAAATGCCTGAATTATCATGGCTAATGCAGAAGGTTAGAGAAAAAAACCCCAGTGCCTACTGCCTGGTGGGGAGACTTGGATGCCCTTACAGCACTGGGGGCATGTCCTGCATTGGTCTCTCCCTCCTCCCTCATGGTCCTGTCCGCAGTGTGACCAAGGCCATGCCCCTCCCCAGATCTGTAAAGTCATTTCCTTTAAATCGTGTTTGCCTTTCACAAGAAAAGAACCAACGTAAGAAAGCTTGGCAAAGGCGCTACCAACAAGACTCAAGCCTGGTAATTTCTTCTGGGCTCTTTGTGAGTGTAGAGTTTATGAAATTTAAGTAAACACCCTTCTCTAATCCCCAAGCCGTGAGAAGCCTGTGGAGGGTTTATTTGCCGAGCCGTCTCTGCATGCCTGTGCTGGGGCACACCTAAGGCTCCAGTGTTCTGATCATTAGGAGGTGTCCAATTTCGGCAATCACCTTGGGGTCGAGTGAGTTTAAACCATGTGGATTGCAGTGGAGGGGAAACATGTCTAGTCTTCTGGCTTCTTTTCCTACCTTGCCTGCGCTTTCTCCTTGTTCCTCCCCTGGGAGCTGGATGGATTATGTAATGTTAGGTGTGACCCAGGGTGGGGAAAGAAAGGTCTTGTTTCCTTCTTGTTCTCCAGCAGTGCCCTTGTAGTTCCAAAGGTGACTGGGGACTACTCCCTGTGGCCTGGAAAGAGCATGGCTTATTGGATATTCTTTTTCTTTCTTTTCCTTCCTTCCTTCCTTCCTTCCTTCCTTCCTTCCTTCCTTCCTTCCTTCCTTCCTTCCTTTCTCCCTCCCTCCCTCCCTCCCTCCCTCCCTCCCTCCCTTCCTCCCTCTCTTCCTTCCTTTGTCATGCCCCTCCATACAAAGCTGGATATGTCTCCAAATCTTTTCTTTGTGTCTAAGCCTCACTCTTTCCTAAAAGCAATCATGAACATGGTCTTTCTCAAAGCCCACTGAGGAAAAGCATCTAAAGCGTTGTCAGGCAAGATCTATAATTGTCCTGTCATTTGTAACTCTCCTCTCGTGTCATTCAGTGCTCAAGTTGACCTCTCCAAGAAGGGCAATGCATGTGTCTTATGGGTAGGTGGTGAGCACCCCTGGGGTAGCCTGAGGCTGGGGGATCCTGAGCTGGTCTTTGGTGTGAAGGAACTCTCCTTATACCTCAGTGTACTAGACACATGCTGTCGCTTTCTGTCTGCACCCTGAATGTGAAGGTAGGAGATCAAGGAGCCCAGAAGATCTGTGTACAGTGACATGGAGGATCCGGGGAGTAAAGCAGCACCCCAGCATGCTTCCTCCAGTTGCTGGCTGACAGGCAGCTCTGGTCTTGTGGGAGGAAACTGGCACACAGCATTTTAGGTTCTTAAGACTTCTACGGGCTTTCCTGGGGACTGTGTCAGTCAACACACATTGTTTCTGCTTTCCCCTCTCTGCCTCCACTTTACTGAAATCATGAGAAGCGAACACCTGTCATCCCAATGCTTTGTTGTTTTGGATGCAGTCCCCTCTCTTACTGGTTCAACCTATTTTTATTATTTTCAAAAAGTTCAAGTGTTCAGACTACATGATCCAATATGCTGAAAACACTCAGGTAATATCAAAACAGAAATCTCCTAGAACTAATAAATGAATAGAGCAAGGCTGCAAGAAACAAGAGAAATATACAAAAATCAATCCCCTTTCTATATACAAGCACTGAGTGACACAGAAGTCAAATTAAGGAAGAAATTACATGCATAATGACATCAAAAAGATTGAAAACACTTGGAAGTAAATTAGAAGTACTGAAAGAAATGGAAGACAGGTATGCAAAAGATATAAAACATTCCTGAGGGAAATTAAGAAAGCACTAGATAGAGAAATGGGCTACACTTACAGAGTTGAAGATTCAGTATTAGTCATATGGAAGTTCTCCCCAAATGATCTGTACAACAGAAGCCTGCTGCTAAGAATCTCAGTGTTTTTTCTGTAGAAATTGACAGACTGCTCTTAAAATACGTATGGAAATAGAAAGGACTTAGAAGGGGCAAAACAATCTGGAGAGAGAACAAAGTAAATCTCATATTCTTGGATTTCAAAATGTACTAAAAAGCCATAGTAACAAACATAGGGTGGTAGAAGTTAGGGCTGGTTAGAGGGATCAGTAGAACAGAGTTGAACCTTTAGATTTGTGGTCATCAATTTCCTCCTAGTGCTGAAACCCTCCACCAACTGTGCTCTCTTTCTTCTTATACTCCAACCCCAAATTTACTCCATGGGCAGCATGCCTAAAGGGAAGAGCCTTACAAATGACTTCTCACCTGGTTAACAAGGTAGAGAGTATTGAAGGCTGCCAGCAATATGGTTGTTTTTTTGGTCAAGATCCTCAGTGACTGAGAAAATTGGATGTGAGAGGGGGGGAAAGTGTAAATATGAACAGTCCCCTTGTATCTGAGGAGGAAGCTGTTTGGATTGCGTCTTAAAGAACAGGGCTCGAGAGAGGACTAGGCTGCTACAGTGCTGGTGGCTTCTTAGGCCCCTTCCTCTCCTCTCAGCATAGCTCTCATTATAGCCCATGGGCTTTGATAGGATGTGCTCGCCTTTTCATTTGCATCCAGGATTTGTTCCCATTTCCTTGATTTCCTCGCGGACCCTGTCCTTAGTCAGCAGTGTATTGGTCAAACCCTACGAGTTTGTGTGTGTTCTAGACTCGCTCCTGCTGTTGGTCAGTAGTCTGTTTCACTGGGAACGGGATGTAATGCATTATTACTTCACCTTTCCTGCACTTGTGGGTACTTGCTTTGTGTCCTCACAAGACAGTCTGTTTTAGAGAAAGCTGTTGAGGAGAGCGTACATTCTGAAACATTTGGAGGAATGTTCTGTGGGCATTTATTAAGTTCCTTTGATCCATGATGCCATTCTCATGTGTCTAGCTCTTGTGGGATGATCTGTGGAGGAGTGAGACGGGCATATATTAAATCTCCGTTGCTGTTGTGCTGGGCCCAGTCTATGGCTTTGCATCTAATAGTCCTTATTTTATGAAATTAGCTGCACCCATGTTGTGGTTGTGTGTATTTAGCATTGCCATGGCCTCTTGGTGGACTGTCCTGTTAGTCTGTATCTACTGGCCTCTAGCTTTCCTCACAAGTTTTGCTTTGGTGGCTGTTTTGTCAGATAGTAGAACAGCAAAGCCTGCTTCTTTCCTAGGTCCATTTGCTTAAAATACCTCTTCCACATGTCATCTGAGGTAGCTAGTGTCTGCCTTTTGTGGTGAGGTGAATTTCTGGAAGGCAACACATGAATGATTCCTGTTTCATTTTTTTTTTTAATCCAACCTAATAGTATCTTTTGGTTGGGGAATGAGACCATTAATATTAGGAGCTATTATTGAAGTTGTTTATTGATTCCTACCATTTTGTTGGCTTTGCAGTGTTTGGGTTTTTTTCCCCCCTTCTTCCTCTCTTGCTATTATGCTAGTGTGGTTTATTATTTCCTGTGGCCTCATGGGTGGATTTGTTTTTCTCTTCAGTCTGAAGGATTCTTTCGTGTATCTTCTATATAGCTGTCTTAGTCGTCACAAATTCCTTTAAACCTATTTTTATCATGGAAAGTTTTTATTTTTCCTTCAATTATAACTGAGAGCTTTACTGGGTATAGTATCATTGCGCTTCCTTCATCTGTATAGTTAGCCTGTGCTTCCTTCATTTTGTATAGTTAACATTGCAACTATAATATGCAGGGGGAATTCTCTTCTGCTCTTCTCTGCTTGGCATCTCTTTTTCAAACTCTGGGAAATTTTCTGTTACAATTCCTACAAAAATATTACCTATGTTTCTATATTCTATTAAATATATGATTATATAAGATATTCTCTATTATCTTTCGGTTTTATAGTGATATGTCTGTATCTCCCACTGGTGCCTTCTTACTGCTTTGGCTTTCTCTCTCTTTGACTGCTCCAGGGCCTCTTCCTGGTCCTCAAGCTCAGACACTCTGTGTGTTCCTTGGGAATTCCAGGAGATTGTGAGCCCTTAGACCTTGCACCCCACCTTGCTCTCTTCCAGTCCTGCAGGTGGCTGGGTGGGTGTGTGAGAAACACCACTTCCCCTGGAGTTTCTGCTCTCTCATAGATAGCGGACATGGTTGTTTTTGTTGAAGACAGGGTCTTACCATGTACCCTGGCTGGTCTGCAATTCATTATAGAGACCAGGCTGGCCTGAAGCTCACAGAGATCTGTCTTCCTCGGCCTTCTGAGTGCAGGCCTGTGCCAACATGTCAAGCCCTGGGCAGCTTTATTAAACAGGTAGGCCTGCATGGAGGGGGCTTTCTTTCCTGTTTCCATGCTGGGCTCTTTATTGGCTTACGAATTGTGTTATGGGTCCTTGTCTCCTGCAGAGGAAGTGCTTACTGTGTGCAATCTTCACTGCTTTCTCCCACCAAGTGTCTCACCAGGGGGCGAGACTGCCAGTGGGCCATCTCACCCAGAAGTCTCCAGGCACCAGTATCTTAACTCCTGTGTTTAACAGTGAGGAAACTGAAGCCCAGAGACATCACCTGTTCCTTTAAGGCTAAGAGCAATTTGCACCTCTTGAGTGTTTTCTTCGGCATGTACCTGCCTCATTCTCTGCCGGCTGAGAGTGGATACCCTTGCGGGAAGATTAATAGAGATCAGTGATGGAGGATAAAATAAATCTTCAATCCTTAGGAAAAATCCCATCCCCAAATTAAAATTCCTGTGATTTCAAATGGGCACAGAATCCCAGGTTTCATGTCTCTTCGTAGTCTGCCAGTTGAGTTTTAATCAGAGCTAAAATTTTGGGTTTGGCGTTTATTTAACTCAGCGGTTATATTGGCTTATTCGGCTCGCACACTGTGAGGCCTGTGATCAGTTCCTTTCCTGGTCCCAGCCGCCCCCTGGAACAGGCATTTCTTCTTCATATCTACTGCAGAGAAAATTCTTTTGGAGCATCCGTCATTATCGGCCTGGCTGTGGCTTGTTCTCTCAGGCCGGGCATGCTCCTCAGAATGATACCCAATATTTCTAGTTGTTATGTGCCAGGCATTCATGGTTCCTGGCACAGGAATCAGGTGCTCAGTTCCTAGGCTTTGACTCCAGGCTCCCCAAGGGTGTGCGCCTCTCATCTTAGGCCTTAGTTTGCTGAACTATAACATGGAAATAAGTGACCCAGGCGTACCACGTTAGTAGGAGGCCCAACCTGCTGCAGGCTGGCACTGTGTTTTGAAGTCGTAATTACACGGACTGTTGCCCTGGGCCATCTTTGCTATTAATATTTACCCTTACCATCCCTGGGTCATGTTCTTTCATCTTTGTTGTCTTTTCCCACGACACTGTGGGATGTATGATGTATGTCTTCCTTATAGACACTTCCCATTCAGACACTGGCTTCCCGTGTGTCATCTGCAGGGTTTATCTGGTCCTTGCCTCAAGCCCTTTCCCCTTCCTTTAACAAAAGGTGTTACGCTAAGATTAAAAAATGGCGGCAGTTTCGGAGTTGAAGTGCTTCTAGTTTTAGGTGCTTTGTGTTTGCTTGTTTGTTGCTTTTTGTTTTTTTCATTTCTTGAATCTATTCATTGAGAGCCTTCTTCTAGTCAGGCACGGTGCCTCCCAGCTACAATCCCAGCACTTGGGAGCTTGAGGCGGGAGGATTGCTATGAGTTCTCTGTTATCCATCCTAAACTACAAAGTGAGTCTCTGTCTTGGGAACAGGAAAAGGAGCGGAGTGGGAAGAGTGAGGCGGGAGAAAAGAGGATGGGAGGGGCTAGTTCTGAAGAATGGATGCCTGGGCCAGCTCCAGGTGCCGGGCTTCAGAGCTCAGGCGCCCAGTTCAGGGTCTTAGCTGGCCCCACCTCTAAGTCTCGGTATCTCTACCCCTTAAGAAGAGATGTTTATATCATCTCTTTATTTTTAAGATTTATTATTTATTTATGTGTGTCTGTGTAGGAGTCTGTGTGTTCATGTATGTTCATGTAAGTGCCGTAGAAGCCAGAAGAGATTATTAGAACCCCCCCCCTCCCTGGAGCCAGCATTACAGGAACTGAACTCCTGTCTTCTGAAAGATCAAATGCTCTTTAGTTAGCTCCTAACTGCGGGGTCATCTCCCCAGCCCTGCACATCATCGCTTTCATGTGTGGCTTCTGAGGACCAAGACACAGAAGTCATAAGTCACAGTGACATTATTTCTCCCCTCTCCCCCGAAGTCCACTTTATTTGGGGGCCATATGAAATGGGAAATTCGTTAGAGCTGTCTTGGGAACATGAGTGTTCTCCCCATCAAGCTCCCGTGAATTCCAAGCTCCTTTTATTATAATTTAAAATCATTGCTGAGGAGCTCTGTGAAATGGAGTGAGCCTTGGAGTAAGGAAACAGAGGCTCCTTTTGAAGCCTTTGTTGGCCGAGTGACCCTGTGATCTGGCATTTTGTTCTGCTGGAGTTTATGTTTCTTACTCAAACTCAAACTGTCAAGAGTTTAATTTGCTGTGCCACAAAACGGGAACTAGCACCTGCCTGCCTACCTCTCTTGCCAAGGTTCTGCGGGAATCTGATAGACGGCCACCTGAGGAAAGGTTGGAGCGAAAATGCCGCAGTTGGGATTATCCAATGGTTCTTTTTGCACTGACTGAAATGCAGACAGGGGAAAAGAACCCCAACAGCAACGACAGGAAATGCACAATGTTGACTGTGGCCCAGCCCAAGGCCATGTCTCTCCGTTTGTGGCAGAAGAAGACCAGGCAAATTGCTGCTTTGCTTAGGGATCTGGAGGGAACTTAGAAACCCACAGAGATGTAGACAAGGATGGCAGGAGGGCCTGGTGGGCTGCTTCTGGTTGCTCTCCTAGTAAGACATGAATGTCCAGTGTACAGTGGCCTCAGCATCCATCCCTCCCTTAGACATCTGGGGAGGGGCCAGGCTCTCACAGGGTGGAATGGAATGACAAGTTTCCAGAAGATCCAGATCATAGTTTAAGAACCTGTTTGCTCAAATCAAACTCCAATCAAAAATGTCAGATGGTCCGAATTTTAAATCCCAGAAACCCAATTTGGAGACAAGAGGCAGGAGGGAAGGAGAGGTTAAGAATTATTTCAAATGCCTCAGCCTGGGGCAGTTATGTTAGGCACCTTATTAAAGGAACCAGTGTCAGCACAGCTAGCAAACACAGCAGAGAGTGTCTGGTTCAGAAAATGCATCTTTAGGCCATTTGGGATTCAAGGAGGTCAGGATTCATGGGCCTTTGAAGAGATAAACACTTTTGTTAAGTTCTCAAGCAAACCTGAAAGGCAGTTTGTCCATCCTTAGTGATTTCCCACCAGGCCTATCCCTTTGGCATTCTCTAACATCTGTGTTTGGTCTGGGCCGCCCACCGCTACTCGAATTTACCACCTTCAGATGACATCTGAATTATCTTTAAAGTAAAAATGCAAGAGCTGTTGAATATTCAGAGTGTGGACAAGAGTATTTGCAGTTGCTGTGTGGTGTTTCCTTATTGCTTTCTGCTCGGGGTCAGATATTTATAATCTTAACAGATAAAAGAAGGGAATAACCAGAAGTTACCTTGTTAATTACTCTGATCTTGTTGGTTTGTTTTGAGACAATCTTGCTATGTAGTCCTCAATGGCTTGGTACTCATTACCTAGACCAGACTGATTTTGAACTATCAACAGATCTGCCTGCCTCTGCCTCCTGAGTTCTGGGATTAAATGTGTTGTGCTTCCATCAACCAGTATATTCTGTATCTTATCAAGGAATATGAGAGCATTTCCTTGGCTTTGAATTACTCACTCCTGGAAGTTGAGAGAAGATCCATTTGGTCCAATATATGTTTTCCCTAGAGAACATAGTCGTTCGTTACAGAAATACATTTTCAGTTTCCCGGAACTGAAGTTAACAAAATGAATGACTGATGTTCAACTAGTCATGACATGTGAAGTCACACAGGCCGGCCCTTCATGAGTGTCGCCTGTGTTATTCTTAAAAAACGATTAGAGAGCGGCTACAAACGGTCCCCGGGCGGGCTGGCGGAGGGAGCCCGCCATGAGGGCGGCTACAGGAGGGCACGCTTCCTTGGCCCACGGTGGCGGCAGGTAACAGACACGTAAACACAGGAAATAGCCATAAGTATTTATTAAGGAAGGGGGAGAAAGAAAGACAGAGAAAAGAGATAAAAGGAGAGAGGAGAGATAAAAGAAGAGAGAGACAGAGAAAACGCGTGCACACGCCAAGGAAGCAGAAAGAGAGAGAGGGTCCCAAGATGGCGATGGGCGGGTCAGAGGTTATGGGAGTGGGCGTGGCTAGGGCAGGGACCCAAGAATAATAGCCTGGACAACCCAAGAGACTGCTATACTGGAGCATCATTGCTGCCCAGCCTTTCATGCCACCTGCTACGGATGAGGTTTGCAGTGGGTCTCAGAGTTGCCATGCCCCCGATAACCACACACTGACATGTCCCAGGTGACCACACACTCACGGAAACAGTGACATTTTCAGGGAGATGGCCAAAGCCAGTGAAGGCCCATGGTACCCACTTGTGTTAGGCACATAAAGAAGGCACTGCCACCCGTGTCCCTGAAGGCCAGTGTGGTGGAGGCCCAGAAGCAGATGAACCTCTGTTGCACATCACACTCCCCCCCCCCTTTGGTATCTGTGTTTGTGTTCAACCCGGGGACCCAAGGAGAAATGGAGTAGCCCCGTCAATCTTAAAGTCCTATTGGAGGTTTGGGTTTTTGTTTTGTTTTGCTTTGTTTTTCTGTAATGATTTTCTCTTCGTTCTATTTTTTTTAATTTACAATTCAGTTTGTTTTATTGCCTCTGATTCCATGGCAAACCAGTCCTCTGAGGTCAGTGTTACTTTGGTTACCCCAGAGTCTCAGGTACTGGAACACATGCTTAGTGAATCAAGGTCCTGGGTTGGATCTTCAGGGGGATTCACTTTTGGAATGGAGTGCAGCAATTGCCCAGCATGCCTGAGGCCTGGGCTTGATTCTCAGCAGAACCTAAACAAACAAACAAACAAAGCAACAGATAATAAAGAATGCTGCTGAGATTCTCAACCCCTGACCTTAAAACAGGGAAGCTGGGCCTGGGCTGCCTCCCCGGCATCTGTCCCATTCATAAAGTAGAGTTTTAGATTCTTCCTATTTGGTTGTTGGGGAAAATCAGGCCTGGCAATCAGTTTCCTGGAGCTCAGCAGTCCTGGGTTTCCTCAGTGTCCGTCAGCACCGCGCCTTCATTCCCCAGTTAAACCTTCCCTGGAGTAGAGTCCTAGGGGTGTCCGGTGAGCAATCTAGACGACTGCTCCTGCTGAGGACAGCTGGAAGGCAGGGTGTGAGGGCCGGGGAGCCTGTTGTGGTCTCCCTGAGGGCATTTCCTGGCCCAGGGCTGGTCTTGCTTCATCCAGTCAAGCCTCTTCCAGCAAACGGTTCTCCCTGGCAAGCCAGGACAGGTCATGTGTCATGAGTGTCCCACTGGGCTCCTAAAACTATGCCTGGGAATTCGGAACTGGACACGGACTGGGAACTAAGGGGCGAGTGGGAAATCTGGACAGGGTGATGCCTGGAATTCTCTGAGACACACAACCATCTCTCTTCGTTAGTGGTAGACTGCTCTCTTCCCCCACCCCATCTACTCTTCCTTTCATATCCTGTATTTTTTCTCTAAGTTAAAAGAGAAAAGGTAAAATGTCCATTTTTTCTCGCTTAAGTAAAAACACATAGACATTCAAGCAGTTTCTCCATTTTACTAAATTGAGTCTTAGCAATCATGTTACGAATGCCCAGTGGAGAAAGTGAACTTTTCTTTCTAAGGACATTACCAAGTATCTTGCAGTTTACCATTTCAGCCACTAGATGGCGACCATAATTGGAAAGGCAAGCGGTTGTGTGCGACTCAGGCTGTGTGCGACTCAGTCGAGGTCAGGGAGAGGAGACAGGAGCCCTATACATGATTTAACTTAGCAAAGTGAGCAAACCTGTGCCAATTTAGGAAGAGACACATTGGAGCTTCCGGTTTCCAATATTGGCAAATACTTTCTAGGGCTATCTCTTGTAAAAACTAGATCCATGGAAGCTTGCATGTGTTTGTTCCTACTTGATATCGCCTGTTTTTACATCTAAAGTGAAGACAAGTGAAATAATTCCTCAATTGTGTTGAGCTCCCGAGCTGACTCAGGTCTCTGAGGCTGCTATGTAAACATCACCTGGTGGGGAAATAGATTGCCATTGATTGGAAAGAGCTCGTTGGGCTCTGTGAAACAGGCTTTCTCTTTCATTTTAAGTAGAAGTCAAGTATGGTAGCATGACAGATAACTCAGTCACTGAGACCATCTCCAACAAGGAAGGCTTTGGCAAGTGTTTGGTCAGAGGTTCCCCTCTGTTTCTGTCATTGGTGATCCCTCTTTCTGTCTATAAACAGGAACAGCATTTTCCTATCAAACTTGTGAGAAGACTCATTAAGGAACGGGGGAGGGGGAGGGGGGCGTACTCTTTTGCTTGTTTGATTTTTTTGGTTGTTGTTGTTGTTGTTGTTGTTTTGCAAGACAGGATTTCTCTGTGTAGCTTTGGAGCCTGTCCTGGAACTTGCTCTGTAGACCAGGATGGCCTCGAAATGACAGAGATCCACCTATCTCTGCCTCCGGAGTGCTGGGATTAAAGGTGTGCACCACTGCCTGCTGGGATTTAACTTTCTTAATGTTAATTAAAGGAAGAGTCTCTCTTCCTTTGTGAATAACTGCCCTGGGTTTGAGTCCTCAAATTGTCTATGAAAACCATTAACTGCCATTAAATACACAGTCTCATTCCTTTGCCTAAACATCCTGGTGCCTGAATTTTCCTTAGCAACGTGGTCCTTGCTTACTCTTTGGCAGCACCACCTGATCAGATTTCTTGGTACCAGTGCTTTCTTCGGTATGTGATGATAATGGAAGGTCAGTCCTAGCAAACAAAGGTTTAAACCCAGCCCAGGGAGTCAGATTAGCATCAGTGGCTACACCTGGAGCTAAATCTGCCCCAATGCTATCTCTTTTCTAGATTAGATAGAATTAGGGAGACATTTTCCAGGCAGTGTTTATGCTCTGGTGTTGATCAGAGTTCAAACAGTGGGAACTAGCAAATGCCACATTGTTGGCCTGAAACTGGTAACATAAATTAGTTTAGAGGGCACTATATATATATATATATAGTGTGTGTGTGTGTTGCTTTTAAAGGCCAAAAGAGAGCATCAGATTTTCCTGGAGCTGGGATTATAGGCAAGAGTGAGCTGCCCCATATAGATGTAGATGTTGCGGATTGAACTTGGTTCTCTTAAAAGAACAAAAGTGCTCTTAACCCCTGAGCCATCTCTCTAGCCCTTAAGGGATCAGAAACATTTTAGAAAGAAAGAGAAAGGAAGGAAGGAAGGAAGGAAGGAAGGAAGGAAGGAAGGAAGGAAGGAAGGAATCAAGCTACTTTCCAATAAAAAAGTTATCATAAAAAAACTGTATTGTATTCTAATCCATAGGTGATCATAAATATTTTGAGTCCCAGTGCTGATTCCAGGAAAACATCCTCCCAATGATATTCTCCCAAGTTTAGAAACTAGAATAGACCCGCTGACTGTCTGTCCGAAAAGCTTGCTTGCTCCTGCCTCATGCAGATGGAGCTGAGGGTGACTTTGAAGACTGTGGCCTTCCTCCTTTGCCTGTCTGCGAAGGTCCAGAGTTACTCCAGATTCTGCTGTTGTACAATGTTCCAAAGGGCTAGGTGATGATGGCCCACTTTCCGTGTGGATCTTAGCCTTTCTCTGAGAGAGGGTGGGGTAGCAGGCTGCGGCCTAGAGGAAAGGACATGAAAGAAGGGAAGGGCGTCAGGGCTGCAGAATGATGCTCCTATAGCATCGGGTGAAGGGGAAGCATCTGTGAGCATCCTTCCCTTTGTCTTGATGAATCTCTGTCTCTTGGCCAGCACACCATGAGAATGCCAGTTTAGTTATAGTCACCTCCAATAGTGAGGACTAGGAGTCAACTGTCTCATGCCGTGTCTGATGCTCACCTTCTTTCCCTTCCATTCTCTCCCCTCAGATTTATGAATGGGAATAGACAAGAGAGAGTGGGACTTCACAAAGGGGCCAGGAAACTATCCTGCAGTTATGAACACTAGACATAAAATCATCCAGCAACCTTATTATCACCCGTTGCGTTTTGTCCAAATGGATGGTGAAAATAGGTTATCTCCAGTGCACAGGGTACAGTCTACGAACTCATCTCTCTGTCCCTCTAATAAATTTCCCTTTTGGGTGACCACGATTCAGCAGACGTTTTTCTCTGTGTTGGTAAGCTGCAAGCTGCTGTTGTCATTGGCTGACCTTTGGTGATAGGTCCGTGGGAACTACATCCCGGGCTTCATTGATAGGATGGAATAGTTAATTCGGTGGCAAGTTCTGCCTTAGGGTTAGCGGGAAGTGCCTGCTGACTGTTGTTTTGGTTGGGGCTTCTATTTTGACCAAGTTGGCAAAGTTTTATCTCATCTTAACAGAGACACATGACAAAAGGCAACTACCGATGGCCCGACTCGTGTTCCGTGGACATTCAGAAAAATACCACGGCTTCTTTACATGGCCGGGAGTTAGAACTGCTCTATTGCTGCCAGGTAGACGGTCTACATGATACCGAAGATGAGTCATTTTTAATTGCGTTACTTGCAAAATAGGTGGACGTGACTGAGGCGCTCAAGAATGTAGGCTATTAATTATTTAAAACTGGATGCATATGCATTTGAATTGGCTATTAATTATCCAAGTGATGTATTCCTATCAAAAGATAAATTTCCAGTTGGTTCTTAATACCCCCATATTAGGAGGAGTGGCACGCAACACAGCGACAAGGTGTGTCAGCAGCGTGAATAAAGTCAGTTGCCATCGTGTATGAAAGAATGAGAGGGGTATAGCATCGTATTGTACTTGAATAAGTGCCAGACAGGCGCCGTGTCACAAGGCTCTATCTGTCAGAACAATTTGGCTCACGCGGTTTGGTGTAGTGGAAGAAGAGGGGACTTACACCATCAGTTTGAAATTGCGAAAAACAGCCCAAGGTGACATCCAAGGGTCCTCCCTGCCAGGCTGAGGATAGACTGAGCCCAAGGCAGTGAGTTTTGCATGCTGGCCCGGGCCTGGCTGTCCCGCAATCTTGTTTGTCTATTCTACCTGTTCTGTGCATTCAGGTTTGGGCTCAGCCTACGCAGGAACTGTGAAGGATAGACCTGCCACGCCTTGATGCTCCGAGAGTAAGAGAGGCAAGAGGCAGGTTGTGCTTTGGAGGGATTACTGCGAGCGTCTAGCAGATGCTCACACAGGGCTGCTGAAGACTTCCTGGTAGTCACAAGCCTTTGTCAAAACTTCCAGTGCAAAGCAAATCGTGGAGATTAAAGGTAGAGGAATTAATTGCTCATCTCTAAGATGATAGCTATCCTCCTGACACGGCAGACCATGTAACGCGAGGTAAAGGGAACAGTAAAAGTCACATGCACCTGGAAATAATTCAGCTTCTCACGTGGTTGCTTGGTTTCCTGACGTTAGATGCTCCTAGGTCAGTATTGCAAAAGAATACACACTTCTTACCTAATTCCATGCTTGAAGGGCGTTGCCGACTTTAAACCTATACTTAACTGAAGGAAAGTGCGGCCGACAACGGAAAGGCCTTCAGTGGTTTGTCTCCCCCTTTCCACTGTCGATGGGTGGGTAGTGTGTTGGTGTAGCAGAGCACTGTGACATAAGCAACTTGGGGAGGCGACAGTCCATCGCTCAGGGAGCCAAGGTAGGAACTCAACGCAGAAGGAACATAGGAACAGGAAATGGGGCAGAGACCATGGAAGAATGCCACTCTTTGCTGGCTTCCTTTCATAGACAGTCCAAGCCAACCTACCTCGGGATGGTATCACTCCCAGTGGGCTGGGCTCCCTTACGTCAATTAGCAGTCAAGAGACTGCCCTGTAGATATGCCCACCAGGTCATCAGTCTGGTGGGAGCAATCCCCTATTGAGGTTCCCTCTTCCCCCCATGGAACAAGTTGACAATCAAACCAACCATGACAGGTAGGATCAGCCATTGGGATTTCATAAATAAATAAATAAATAAATAAATAAATAAATAAATAAATAAATAAGATGGGTCACACAAGAATATAAAACTTAGTCCAAATCAAGAAGGAAGAAAAGTCATTTGTTTAGTTGACCCCCCCCTTGAGGAATTTAAGCTAGGAGCCCACCCGCCCATTCTGCTAGGAAGGGCTTCAGAATGACACATCAGGGGCTCCCGGAGTCAAGATGGTGCTGCGCTGGGCGTCTTGCAAGTGGTGTTTCCAGACAGTACCACCTGTGTAGCATGAAGAGCCGGTAAACACATCCGTTGGTAACTCTATTTGCTAATTGTCGGTTATTACACGCCAGGACTTAAGAACTGAGAAAACCCATCTTTGGAAAACACAAAGGCCAAACACATACCACCAGGTTAGATAACCGTGTTTGCTATCAGAACATAAGGTATGACATAGGGCTGGCAGGCACCGAGTGGGCTTCAGGATCGGACCAGCAGTTCACTCACCTTCATTAATTCACACAAGGGAAAGCTGGCTCGGGGCTGCCTCCAACATCAGCAAGGGGAGAAGGGAGAGTGGAAGGAGGGCTTTCCCCGGAGCCGTGAGAAGCACCAACAGTGCAAGCAACGGTTGCGAGGGGGTGGAGCATCAGTTCCGGTCAGGACTTCTAAGGGGTCACACTGAAAATTTTAAATAATTTTTTTTATTAATTATTTATTAAAGATTTCTGCCTCCTCCCCGCCACCGCCTCCCATTTCCCTCCCCCTCCCCCTGTCAAGTCCCCCTCCCTCGTCAGCCCAAAGAGCAATCAGGGTTCCCTGCCCTGTGGGAAGTCCAAGGACCACCCACCTCCATCCAGGTCTAGTAAGGTGAGCATCCAGACTGCCTAGGCTCCCACAAAGCCAGTACGTGCAGTAGGATCAAAACCCATTGCCATTGTTCTTGAGTTCTCAGTAGTCCTCATTGTCTGCCATGTTCAGTGAGACCGGTTTTAACCCAGGCTTTTTCAGACCCAGGCCAGCTGGCCTTGGTGAGTTCCCGATAGAACATCCCCATTGTCTCAGTGTGTGGGTGTCCCCCTCACGGTCCTGAGTTCCTTGCTCGTGCTCTCTCTCCTTCTGCTCCTGATTTGGACCTTGAGATTTTTTTAAGATTTACATACAAAGTAATGAATGACATTGTGACATTTCCATATATCTCCATCACTATGCTCTGTTCTTTTCTGCTCCCCTCCCCCACTTCCCTCCTCCATGCCTTCTTCCCCCCCCAGATTGCAATCAGATTGCTGTCAGACTGGGCATGAGGGTATCAACCTATGCCCTTTAAAGTGTGAGCCCTACGTGAGAACACTGCATTGGCTGGGAGCTGCTTAGAGAGGGAGGATTTTAGGGTTCAATCTAGACATACAAACTGGGAATTTGGAGATAGTTTCCAGGAATCTGCTTCTGGAACATTCCCATTGCGTTTTCTATGTACTAAAGTTTGGAAAGCACCGTGTTGATAAGTTGGGCTTTCTTCTCAATGACGGTGGAGGTGGGGGCCTTGCAGGGAGGTCTCCTTGGGAGATTGTCTGTGGCAGCCTCCTCTGTGTTTTCATTCACCTGCTAGTCACTACAGGCACATGAGAGCCCCCACCCTGCCCCATCACCCACTGTTGAAGAAGCCCTGTAACTGCTGCCAGAAGTAATCTCCAAAAGCTGGCCTGAGGCCCTGGTGGATTGGGAAGGGCTCTGCATTCATGGTGGACTTCTATAAGGAGGGGCTTGGGCTGTTGTTGTTGTTGTTGTTGTTTTATGTTTAGTATGTTTTTGCAGAAAAAGATGAAGTAAAAAAAAAAAAAACAGACACCAACAATGATGCTTATAGTTTAAACCATAAACTTATTTGTATGTTTTATGGCCTCTTAAAAATCAATTTTCACTGTTCTGAAGCATTTCATTTTATCTAGCATTTGTCGTGAAATTTTGATTTTTCCGGCTATCCCTAGACACATACTCTTGACCCTTCAGTCCATGCGTGTTAGTTTTGGATATTTAAATGTGACCTTTCTTGGCAGTCTTGCTGAATGATGTTGAAGGTGACTTCTAGTCTGATGGAAAGAGCTATGTCATTGAAACAAAGAGACCTGGCGGCAAATTCTAGCCAAACAGCTTCTGTAGTTGTGACCTTAGGCCTAGCCACTAACGCCTCCATTTCTTGAGGTAAAATGTAGATCTTAATGCCTGCTTGCCCCCCTCAAATGCAAGGCAGTTGACTTGAACTTTGTCCATGCCCATGCAGCCACAGCTTGGCAGTGAAATTTCAGAACTTATGCTTTCTTGTTGCAGGGAGGCCACTTGTCAATTCCCAGCAGCTCAGCAGCTCAGACCTAGAGAATCACACAGAAACTATTAGTTAAGTCACTGCTTGACTCATTAGCTCTAACTTCTTACTGGCTAGCTCTTATATCTTAATTTAGCCCATTTCTAGTAATCTGTGTATTGCCATGAGGCTGTGGCTTACCAGATAAACGGGGGCTCCATGGTTTCTCACTGACTCCACTTCCTTTCTCCCAGCATTCAGTTTAGTTTTTCCTCACCTAGCTCTGTCTTCCCTATTCTGCTATAGGCCCAAAGCAGTTCCTTTATTAACCCATGGTGTTCACAGCATACAGAGGGGAATTCCACATCACTTTCCTGTTCTGCTTTTAATGAGCCAGGCACATACCATGAGATAACCTATGTTAATATTCTCTCATTCAGTACCTACTATGGAATCTCACAGGTGGGGAGATCAGTACTGCAGTTTGCCAAGTTCATCATGTAGTCAGGATATAGCTAAGTATGCCTCGAACCCCAGTAGTCTATAGCCAGAAGTGGATTGGACCACTGTACTATGTAGGTAAAGATGAGGGTGGGAAAAAGCTGGCGGGGGCAAGGTGGGAATGGTAAGCTCTGGTGGGGGAAAGGCTGCCAACAGCCATGGCCTATAGTCAGATCATAGACCTTCCAATTTAGGTTTCCATTCCCTCCTCCAAATTCATGGCTCTAACAAATCTGCTGGAGGATGGGTTTCTACACCGAGAGAAGCCACCCTCCTACCTGGAGTGTCAGCCTGGGCTCCATATCAAAGCTTTACTCCATCCCCATTCTGAAACTCTCCCCCGACAGCTAAGAACAAAAGGCCTGTGAACAAATCAAACACAGGCTGTTTTTTATTCTGTTTCCGCAAACACCTATGCCTGCCTACTGTAGACACGTGATGCTAACTGGAGTTTGCTCTCCTATATTTTAAATAAACACATATGGGAATTCAGACCCTCCTCCCACTAGTACAAGAACGCTTCTGATTCTTCACAGAAGTCCTGTGCTATTACATCAGATATTTACAGCTTTATCTTACGACATTGCTCACTGTTCAGAACTAAGCGGAGCAGAAATGGGGAGCCCAAAGCGCTTCAACCCCCAAAAGCCCCAGTTCACGCTCTGCCTGCCAGCTAATGAAAGTATTAGGAAAATGCTATGGAAACGTTTTTCCACATGCACAGACATTGCCCCCATGAGCTCTAAAACAATGTCACGAAGTGTTCCGAATCCACGGGCTTGGTTCTGTGTGTACATCCATGTGTCAGGTTCGTGTTGCCAACGCCTCACATTAGCCCATTCTGATTTTGGCTCTGTTCAAGCAGACACAGCGTGGCAGGGGATGAGCAGAGTGGAGATGCCAAGTCCACTTTCTCACCTTTGTGAGGCGGTGCCTTTGGTTTGAGGCAGCCATGCAGGGGAACCGAACAGCACTGTCTATTGCACTAAAAGGCAGGTCTGGAGGATGAGAAGCACAGCTGACGTCAAACCACAGTTATCGAGCCCTGGAAGGAATTTCAAGCCTGAGGTTTGATTGCTAGAACCTTCCAGTTGTCTAAACATAATGCAGAGTGGTAGTGGTATCAGTTACACAGTCAGTGCTTTACTGAGGCTGGAGTGGATTGGCTGAGCCCAGTAGAGTGTTAAGCATTGTTGGGGATCTTCCTGGAGCTCCAGGGTCAAAGCTTGGGCTCTGGCAGCAGTGTTCAGCCACCAGTGCCCAGTACATCTATTAAAGACACATGTTAGAATAAGAAAACAAAATCAAGAGATGTATTCAATATGGCCGTGTGGGAAGAGGCACAAATAAAGGGCCCGGGAACTCCCGGGTCTCTGTTTGGGGGCACTGACATGGAATTTAGGTTCAGACAGAGGACAGGTATGCATTGGCAGTCCTGTCCCAGGGGTGGTCCTGCCTATCATTGTCTTGGCTTTGGTTTGTCTTATCAGGTGGTCCGATAAGTAGTCAGAGTGGTGTACAATCCCCCCTGCAGCTTTTCACCTTCTTCCAGCGTGGGATTCTTGGGGCAGTTTTAATGATTTGGGGTTCATTGTTCCATTTTCTGATGGCGTAAGTGTCTGTCTGGACGGTTATAGGGACACAAGCAGTTGCAGGCAGCACAGCCCTGGTAATTCTAGGAGACAGCTCTTACTGTAGAAACTGTCCCTTCAAGGGTGGTGCCTGTCTATCACTATGTTGTGTTAGAAGAACACTGCATACCACTTATGTTCTAGTTAAATTCACTAACATTTGAAATTATCAGAGAAAGCAGATTGGGATGAAGTAGAATCACCAAGTCTTGCTGTTAGAAGGTTTCCTGGCCCCTGCTTAGTCAACTGGCTGTCGGCCATTACTATTCACAAGCGGTTACCGAGCATAAATGCATATTCCAGAGGCCACCACAGAGCTGGGCACTCTTGAGAGAAGTCTGGTCTGGTAACCTGTATACTTGAAAACCCTCCCAAGGCATGCTGACACTCAGCCAGGCTGTCTGGTCCAGCCTCTCCATGAGCAGCGGGTATCTCTGTGAATAACTCCGAAGTATGACCATCCGGCTGAGGCCAGAACCCTTCATGTTGGAAGGAACTTCATGCAAAACAAAGCGGTAGGAATCAATGTTGACAGAGTGTTGGCACTCTAAGGAAACTTGGGTCTCCCATAACAAAAGAGGCCTTGATAACTCTATTCTGCTCATTGGTCTCAGCATGGCTCAGTAACAGACAGAATCTCCTTGCAGCATGAAGTTTTTCTAATGATTTAAGAGAGTTCCCCTCCAGTGGGTCCTTTTGTCTGATGGTCCATGTACTTATTCCCTTCAGACGGTCCTCTTCTAAAGCAGAATGCTTCCTTGCCATTGCCACATTGCCTCTTGTAAGCCATGACCTCCCTTCGCCCTCCCGTTTGCCTTCCTCTGAATGAATTCAAGTCTGTAGATATCACACTGACCCCTGCTCTGACCAGCAGGGTCCGCAGGGAAAATCTTCATTAATGTCTGTGGCCTGCTTTTATGGAGAGCCTTCTGAGAGTCCTCAGAGGCTAACCTGGTGATAACTGAATGTTCTGGAGCAAATTAGGGATGGAAAGGGTTTAGAATGACCAGAGGTAAGCTTGTGCCTGGCTAGAGGGGAGAGACATCTAATCTGCCTTACGACAATCTAAGTCAAGAAACTACATTTTATAGAGTACTCAGGCAAGAGTGGTGGAGAGCACACTGTGTATGTCAGGGTGTCTGCTTGTATCGGTGTGTGTGTGTATGGGTGTGTGTGCATCGGAGTGTAGGCCGGTGTGGGTCTCAGTCAGTGTGTGTGTCAGTATGTGTGTGTCAGCATGTTGGCGGATGTGTGTGGTCTTTAAGTTGAGCAGGTCATTGCTCTCAAAAGTACAACCTGTCACATCGACTGTCACACTAAGCCAGAGAAGCAAGAGGAGGCTTCTTTCCCCTCCTCCCTAACATAATTGCTACCATCTAAGCAGGTTGTAGCCCCTTCCCACAACTGAGGGGAAAGACCGATATGCCTTCTGTATTTGGGGTCAGCTTCCCAACCTTGCCTGTCTGTAAAAGCAGCCGCAAGTGCTGAATGTTCAGCTCTAAACAGGATGTCTCTGGAATCCCTTGCAAGACTCCAGGAACATCACAAAAGATGGGGGAGCAGAAAGATTTCCTAAGAGGGAGAGGAAGGGGGAGCGTTGCGGAATGTTGTCTTCTGGGCATGATCTGGCTGTTGGACTCTTGAACTCTGAGCAGTTCTGCTTACCTGCACAAGATCGGTCCCAATCCTGTCATGGAGCAGGGAGTAAGTAGCTCCCAATGCCATGCCCCTCCCTGAGGATTTCATGGTTGGTGGGGAAGACAGACTTGTTTTTTTTTTCCCCTGGTGTACCCATTGGTAAGTTGCCCATATTCCTGTAAGTAAGCCCTCACCCAAGTTCTGGTAAATGACCCTAAAGACAGCACAAAAGGGAACTATTTGGGAGGAGAAAAGAGGATCAGTGGGAGGGGGAGGGGAAGGGGGAAGTGAATGTGATTAAGATGCATTATATGCATGTATGAAAATGTCATAATCAAACATTAATTAAAATTAATATATTCTAAATTTAAAAGGTACAGGATGGGCCTAAGAACTTATATAGTCTTAAGAAGGAAAGAGAAGGGAAAAGGCTGTTGGAGTGTTGAGAGCTGGTTGTGAGGTGAACTATCCAGGTGGCTGGCCATTTTGTTTTTTGTTTTGTTTTGTTTTTGTTTGCCTCCCTTTGAACTGATAGGTTACTTTAACATAGATACGGGCCCCTCTAAAGGCCTGGGTTAGCTAGTAGGGTTTCAGTTCTAGATAGAGGTAAGCAAGCAAGCAGGGGGACAAAGGATTAAGATAAAGAATGTGGCAACAATAGGCAGTAGCAACAAAATGGTGTGGACTGATCCAGCCCCAAAGCTGCAGGTGTGTTGACAATGGTATTCAGTTTGTAAGCCTCCTAGAACCCGGGACTCCAGCATGACTTCTCTGAGAGTTACGTCTTCTGTTGGCAGAGATGATAAGATACCTCTGAGTTTCTGGGATTACAGCATCAGCCTTCTGACCAACTCTAGTTTTAGGTGGGGACCATCTCCAGCATCCCGGAGCTGGAGGCTAGGGACACTCATTCAGTACTGCGGTACTGCACTCTACAGCCTTGAGGCTCTAAAATATGGACTCATAGAAGGTGTCATGAGTTCTGTCCTGTTGGAGCACAGGAAGGCATATGTGAACAGATAAGATGGATACAGGATTGTTGGGACATAGCCTAAGCTCATGGGCAGAGTTGGTAAAAGGAGAACCCGTTGGTGGAACTTGACCAGGCTGAGGAATGAAGTTACAGCAAGCAACACTTTTGTTCTTATGTTTAGGATGACTTATAAAGCTCATCCCATAATTGCTTCACTTTGGCTTCCAACAGTTGATGACTGGCTCCAATGGGCTCCAATGCAGCAACTCCCTTTTTCTCCTTTTCTGTTTAAATGATTTCTTGACGACATCAAATAAATAGTTGGCCTGTGTCACGATCTTGTGCAGCATGTACAGACCAGATTCTGAGGCTCCAGCCGTATTGCAAAGCATGAAACTTCTGCAAGATGACCAGGGCTACTCGTTGGGGACGTGACTGGGGCGGCGTGTGGTAGACTCACTGCTTTCCTGGAGGGTAAGGGAGCAGTAGCTGGAGACAGAGGATGTCGGCTAGCTGCCATGCCTCACAAGTGCCAATTACTGGAGAAGGCCTCCAGTGGGGTGGAACCAGGAGGAAGCCAGGATGCTGGGAGGAGGCAGGTCAGCTGGGGCACGATGCTCATCAAACAATGGAGAAAAAGAAAGAGCTTCCGTGAATCAGCACCACAGTGTCCTTCATGGATGGCAAGGCTTCTGTCTAACCTCTATCTGTCAGACAAAGAGGAAACTGGGAACAAGGACACTCCCTTCCTGCCTGACCGTGGTGGCAGCCTCAGTCTTGGAAGGGATCCTTCTGGTGCCCAGCACTGCTGAGGTGTTCGCAGCTGGGTTGGTTCATGCGGACCATCAGAGCCTTGGAGAAGAGCTGTTTCTACAGGTGCTGCTGGTCCTGTGAAAGAAAGAGTTCTCTGCTGGGAGGCACTGCAGCTCTCCTCTCCCCACCTTCTACACCCAGACAGAAGCATGGGAGGGTAGGGGACAGTGTTTGAGGTTGGTCTTGGGACTAAATGTGGTGTTATCTGAAGGAGGAAATGCTTGCTTGAGTTTTATTAGGTGACTCAATTTGACCCAACTATTAGTCCCTTTGAACTTTAACTTGAGGCTCCCTGCTTAGGTTAAACAATTAGAAACAAACATCTTATTATATCTATCATGTCTGTATCTTTTTACCCAGTAGACTAGAATGTGAGTTTTTGCCATTTACCCAACTCTAATTGAGAGAAAGTTAATGATAAGAATTGTGAAAGGATCTTCTCTTTGCTGCCAATAGGGTTGGGTCCACTCTCTTTGACACAGATGGTTGCGGTGAGAAACAGTCTTCTTGACTGTGTACAAGGAAATAGTATTTGCTTTTAAAAAAGAAGTCTTTCTATTTCCAAAAATGAGAATAAAATTGGGGGATGTTATGATAAGTCTAATAAGGCAAGTGTAGGAGAAAAATACTACCTGGGCAGTGGTGGCACATACCTTTAATCCCAGCACTTGGGAGGCAGAGGCAGGCAGATATCTGTGAGTTTGAGGCCAACCTGGTTTACAGAGAAAATTCCAGGATAGGCTCCCTAGCAACAGAGAAACCCTTTTCCAAAAAACAAAAAAGAAGAAGATGAAGAAGGAGGAGGAGGAAGAGGAGAAACTCAAAGATACCACTTACGTGATAAATTCAAATTATTCAGGCTGATAAAAGCAGAGAGAAAGATGGTGGTTGTCAGGGACCAGGGGAGACAGAATTGGGAGTTAGTTTCAACAATGTAAGATGATTACATCCCAGAGCTTTTCTGTGTAGTTTAGTCCCTACAATTGCTGTATGAGACGCTTAAAATTTGCTAGAGAGAATGGTTTTCTGCTTACACACACTCACGCACATGCATGTGCACACACACACATACACATGCTCGCATATCACCAAACTTGCCGAAAGGTAGAACAACTCTAAGTTGTCTTGCTTCTAAGGCACTGCTTTTGAGATGACTGCCCTTAAAGTCGGCTCTAATTATGTAACTTTACAACTTAAAAGCTTTCTAGAATCCCCATTCTCCTACTTGGGTTTCAGAGCCCTCCTGCGGCCCCACCTGCAGTCTGTCTCTACCTTGGTGTCCAGATGGATACGATGTTTCTCAGGAGTCGGCTTCCTGGGTGTTGGGGGTGGTTTGGATTGGATCACTTAGGGGGTGGTCCTACCCTCTTGTTCCCCGTGCTCATTTCTGCTTGCCTCCAGTCTCGGGCTGTGCTCTCTACTCCAGGCTTTCCCCTCCTCTGCCCCACATTGTTCTAGATAGGACTGGTCTTTGCCCCAAGTCAGGCGAATCTGAACCAAATCCCACAGCCGTGACCAGTTCCACCATACACTTGTATTTTGGAGAATAGGTAGACCAGCTTGATATGTAACTGTTTCTCATGGTGACCTGTTCATGATAGGGCCTAAGTGACAAATACCCAAGAAGATTCAGGCCAGATCCCCAGCTTTTCACAACCTGCTTAGCTCTTGAAGAATTCATCTAGTGGATGGGACTGCCCTCTGGTTTCTTGTGTTACATTCCTAGCTCCTGGATACCAGAATCATAACTTATGTAACTTTCTGGTTCCCCTGGATACCAAAATGCAGGCCGCATATTTAAGAAAGATCTGCTGAGTTGATGCCTTCGGTCAGTGGTTCTCAAACTTTCTAATGCTGTGACCATTTTAATACAGTTCCTCATGTTATGGTGAACCCCAACCATAAAATTATTTTCCTTGCCCCCTCATAACTGTAATTTTGCTACTATTATGAGTTGCAATGTAAATGTCTGTGTTTTCTGGTGGTCTTATGCGACCCTTGTAGAAGGGTCCTTTGGACCTTCAAGGGGTCTTGACCCACAGATTGAGAACCCCGACCTCAATATGTGGACGTGAGGTGAGGTGAGGTAGGATGACGTTGTTTAGAAGGTGGAGTGAAGGACTGGTGTCACTCAATCGTAGGACACCTGCCCAGCATGGATAAGCCTATGGTTTGTGTCCCCAGCACTGGGTGGGAGTGCAGAGAAGAAGAGGATTCTCTTGGGCACACTAGAGAAGGCTCTGATGTCATCACAGGTTCATCAAAGGCAGACTGTTCCAAGTCTAGTCTCCTGTTGGGCCTTCGTGTGAAGTCAAAACGAGATAGAATCTCTGTGCTTATAAACAGCTAACAAACGGTGGAGAACGTGTGTCCAAACAAACCCCCTTGGCAGGACGTGCCGCCGAGCTGTTGAGGGAACGCCTCTGTCTTATCTGTCATACCTCAAGGACGAACGAGCCTGCAAGCTGGGGTCACCTTAGAAGGCAAGAAGGTGGGTGAGTTGGAAAAAGGAGGCCAGTGGGAATTTCAGAGCCATGATGCGGTCCTTCCAACTGGTTGGTCATTCATTCCCTATTCTTGCCCTAAATGGCCATGACACATAATCTCTTTGCAGTTTTTATTATTTGACTCGCTATCATAAGACCGTAACATTTTAGACAGTCAAGGGAGATTAAGGGAGGTGGGTGTAGAATAGGCTTTTCAAACCCTTGATTACCTCAGAAAACATATTTGCTTACTCTACCAGGAAGTTGGTTTTTGATTTTGTTTTCTGTGGGTGCCAAGAGATTAATGAGTAGCTGCTGGCCCTGCCAGTTTTCTTTTGATTTCAGTTTATATAATTAAGCAGTTCCCAGAATGATTGAGCTTCTCCCTTTGCATCAAAACACCCTTCTCAAATGTGTCAGAGGTCAGCAGCAACCCACACTGAATAGAGGGAGGGAAGGGGAAGCTCGCCTTGCTTTGAAGCATCTCTAACATGTAGAAAGGTCAGTAGCTATGCTTTGCGGTGGGGAGGGGGTCATAGGAGCCATGTGGGAAAGAAAGCATCCCTAACATGTCAAAAGGTCAATAGCTATGCTTTGGGGTCATAGGAGCCCTGTGGGGGAAGAAAGCGACTTGATGCGTAGTTAATGCTTCGGTGGAGTCATTGGAGCCGTGTGGGGAAGAGAGCAGACTCAAAACTCAAAGGAAAGTTCAAAATGGACTGAGCTCTTCTGCTCTGAAATAACACAGGAACACCCGGTTCCTTTGGAGTGTCTAACGATGGGGGTATATGGCGGACTCTCAGGAATGGGCAGTGGTGGTGCCCACCTTTAATCCCAGCACACAGGAGGCAGAAGCAGGGGGATCTCTGTGAGTTCAAGGCCAGCCTGGTCTACAGAGGGAGTTGCAGGACAGCAAGGACTACACGAAGAGACCCTGTCTGGAAAAACTGAAAGAAGAAGGAAAAGGGAAAAAATGCAAGCACTCAGCATAGACGCGCTAGGAACCTACTGTGTGTGAGATTTGCTCCCAGCTGACAAAGAGGATAGGAAACAAAACTCAGGGTTAGGCTAGGGTGACATTGAACTTCTGGCCTTTCTGCCTCCACCTAGTGAATGTTGTTGGTGCGGTAGTGGATATAGAACTCAGGAGGGTCCTGCATACTAAGCTCTGTCTCCAGCTCTATAGCACTTTTTATTAAGAGAGAGAGAGACAGAGAGAGAGAGAGAGAGAGAGAGAGAGAGAGAGAGAGAGAGAGAGAGAGAGAGAGAGAGTTACAAAAATTTCTCTTTGGGGCTTCTAATTCCCTTAAAAAGAAAAAAAACTCATAAGAAGCACTGCAGAGCTACCAACAGCCCCTGCCTTCCTGGAGCATACAGACTGCCTCAGTTAAAGTTTCTCACTGTGAGAAAACATTGTGACCAAAAGCAGCACAAGGTTATCTCTGCTTGTAGCAGACAAGCCCATCACTGCGGGATGCCACGGTAGGAACTCAAGGCAGGAACTCAAGCAGACACCGGGGAGGAGTGCTGCTTACTGGCTTGCTCCTTTGTGGATTTCCTGGTCTGATTTTTTGCAGCGCCCAAAACTGCCAGCCAGTTTTAGTACACTACCCGAAGTGAGCTGGAGTGCCCCACCCACACCGCCCCAACCACCATCAGTGAGGAAAATACACCAGAGGCTTGCCCACAGGCCAACCTGGTGGGAGCATTCTCTCAGTTGAGGTTCCCTCTTCTAAAATGAAATTGCTTGTGTTGAGTTGACATAAATCTAGCCAGTACAGAGGTAATGGGAAAATCCTAGTCACACAAATATGACATTCCTTGAACTAAATGTTGTAACACGGGACATAACACAAAGACAGATGGAGTGGATCTTGTCAGGAAAATCAAGGACAGCTTCCCCAAAGAAACGTTGACGGCACTGAAATCTTTGCAGTAAGGAGATACGGGGAACTCATTGTGGAGAGAGAGAAGGGGAAGCATTCCAAACAGCAAGAACATGAAATGAGATTCTAGGGCAGAAGGAATAAGGGACAGCTGGAAGGCAAGTGACTCAGAAGATCATATGAGTCCTACAGTGTGCTAAAGTGTTTGCTGCTTGTCCTAAGAGGAACACAAGCCTTTAAAAGAAGTAAGGAGCTCTCGGCAGGATACTCAGTGGATGAAAGTGCTTGCCTTGTGCAAGCAGAAGGGCCCGAGTTTGAATCGCCAGAACCCAGAAGATTCTAGGCATATCTGCACATGTCTGTAACTCTAGTATTGAGGGGCAGCTCCTGACACTGCCTTGGCCAGCTCGTCTAGCTTAAAGGGCAAGTTTGCAGGTCATGAGAGACCATCTCTAGGTAATAGGATGAGAATGAAACAAGATGCGTCATCTCTTGCCTTGGCCTCCACCCATGCATTCATGGTTCGACATACCCACACACTCATGTGCGTGTACAACATGCTCACAGTGTGCGCGTGCACACACACCACCCACACAATCATTCACACACAACACAAGACACATATACACACACAACACACACTCAACACAACACACACATATTAATAGCAGTAGAGTGAGGGAAGGAATATGGAAGAGTGTAATCATATTCCATCTTAGCCGAGTCCCTTCACCTACAGCGTGACTAACATCAGGTCAGGAAGCTGAGACAAGTGCAGAACCCTCCTAACAGAGCAGAACTCTAGACAAGAGAGAAAAGCTGCTTGAGTCGGAGAGGTCAGCATGGCAGTGGTGGAGACCAAGAGAAGTGGGCAGGGCATGAGAAAAGGCAAGAGCAGCAGGGCTGGTGGGGGGTGTTGGGGAGGTAGCGGAGGGACGATTACAGATGGCTGCTTGAAAGCCCAGCTGAAGGTGAAGCTCCATGCGAGGACCATCTTGCTGAGGAAGACAATGAGGTTCGTTTTGACATGTTTGAGTGCCTGAGAGGCATCTGGAGGGGGATCAGAAGCAGACACGAGGGTCTGGAACTCACAGACAGCGTCTAGGGCTGAGCGAATGCGTCATCCATGCAGAGAGCCATGGAAGCTGCGGGTGTACATAAATAAATTCACACCACCAGGAAGGCCCAGCGTCCAGCCTTGTGAGCTCGGCACTGCATGGTGGCAGGGAGAAGTCTGCAGAGAGGCAGAGGTGACACCGAAAAGAGGAAAGGGACAGGAAAGGACATAGACTCAACAGGAGGAAATCAGCCCGAGGGCTCAGGGAAGTGATTTGTTGGGAGAGAAGATAATCAGGGCAGAAAGCTGGAGAAAGGTTAGAAAAGAGGTGCGCAGTAATAACAGCTACCAGTACAGCCAGTGACAATAGGCCTGGCTCATCCTCATGGAGCACCAACTACAAACTGGGCGTTTTAACATAGAATTTAGGGTTAGGGCTGTGGCTTGTCTAGCATGCTCGAGACTCTTCAATTTGAGCCCTGGGTACTGCAAAACAAAAAGTAAAGCATAGTTCTCTAAGGTAGACCCTGCGTCCTCATTTTTGCAGATTCTTTGCCCGCGGTCAGGCATCCAGTGAGGGCTATAGTTGTGGTGGGCACTCCCCTCTGTCACTCTGCAGCCTCCACCCTGAGGACTACGTGGCTAATGTCAGGGTAGACTACAAGAGGAGAGGGAGATGTTTGCCCTTAGAGATTTGGATTCTTCAAATCCTCCATTGTGGTCACAGCCTAAGCTCAGGGTTGGTCACTACTCGCTGGACATTATGGCCATTATTTCTGATGGAGAATTGTCCAGCTGATGGGGCAGTATGAACAAGCAGTGTGTCTGTGCTTGCCTTGGGAAAGGCTGGTCCCATGGCCTCTAGGACAGAGGTTCTCCAGATGTGGTCACTGGACCAGCATCATCTCCTGAGACCTTGTTAGAGATGTCGATGTTCCAAATCAGAAACAGCATGGGCTGCAAGGATCCCTGCCCTCGTGTGCCTCTGAGTGATGCGGATGGCTAAGGTGTTTGTTCTTGGAGGGATCCCTTTCTTTTCTTTAGATTAAGTTTTAGTGTATAGAATAATAGTCTTCATGAAGGCATTTTTGTACATATATCATTGTATTTTTTTCATATTTAACCACTATTTATGGTTGTCCCCTCTCTTATTAATCCCTTTCCTTCCTCTTTTTGATCCCTCTTTTGTTTTCCTTGTACACACACACACATATACATGCACACACACACAGAGTTAAATCTAGATTCCATGTATAAGCAAAAACATTTAAAATTGTTTTTTCCCTGCTGTTTTAATTTTATTTCTGTTACTATGATGAAATGTCCTACTGAAAAGGCATCTTATGGAAGAAGGGGACTGATTTGGCTTCTGAGTCCAGGGTACAGTCCATCCCACCAGGGAATTCAGCGTGGTGGGAGCGTAAAACAGTCAGTGACACCCACTTTCAAGAGCGGAGAGAGAAAAGCATGCATGCTTACCACTCAGCCAGTCTTCTCTACTCTTACACAGACCAGGACCCCAAACCAGAGGATGGAGCTTTGCGCTTTGAGTCTGAGACTTCCCACATCTCTTATGGCCACCAGGACAGCTCCAGAGATGTGATCACGTGTTAGCCTATCTAGGCTGTCCTTCTCTGAGAGTCACACCAGGTTGACACACTGATGTTCACGCCCACCCATTGTTCTCTCTTGTACCTCTCCCCCTTCATTCACACCCCTTCTTCCTCCACACAATTTCATTCTTCTTTACAGCTGAATTAAACTATTGTGTGTGCGCCCCATTTTCTTCATTCTGCTGTTGACGGACACCTAGGCTAGTTCTGTGTCTTAGCTGTTACAAATAGGGCACCAGTCTACCTGGACGTACAAGCTCTCTCTGGCACGTGGATATACAGTCCTTCAGGTACACACCAGTGATCTGACTGGATCTTATTGGAGTTCTATTTTCAGTTCTTTGAGGAACCTCCTCCACTGACTTCCATGGTGGCTTCACCAGTTTGCATCCCCAACCAGTGATGTGTCCACCACTCTCCCATCCTTGCCAACATCTGTTGGACTTAGAACAGTTTACTTTCTTGATGATAGCCATTGTTGACAGGAGTTTCGGTCCCTCCCCGTCCCGCAGCTTTTCAGTCCCAAAGAAACACACAGAAGTCTACATTAATTATAAACTGGTTGGCCTATTAGCTCAGGCTTGTTATTAACTCTTATAACTTACATTAGCCCATAATTTTTTGTCTATGTTAGATACATGGCTTGGTGCCTTTTATTAGCAAGCAGTCTCATCTTGCTTCCTCTGTGTCTGAATGACAGCTGTAGACTGACCCTTTCCTCTTCCCAGAATTCTCCTGTTCTCATTGCCCTGCCTCTACTTCCTGACTGGTTACTGGCCAGTCAGTGTTTTATTAAAATACAAGTAACAAATCTTTACAGAGTACAAGACCATTGTCCCATAGCAAGCCATCGTGACTGGGGTCAGATAGAATCTCAAAGTAGTTTTAATTTACACCGTAGAAGGAGTCCTTGAAATGAAAAAAGAGAACTAATTTAGTATTCTTTAAGTTTTACTGTTGTAAAAATATCTTGGTAGAAATCAGATGGATGAGAGTCTGTGGCTCCCCACCCTGGACGGATATCAGGATCACCTGGGGCTTTAACAATGAGTGGCTTAGTCCCACTGTTAGAGCTGTTGACTCCCTTGGGTGGGAGTTGGTCTGAGCACTATCGGTCTTAAGGATATGAATGGGAAGGAATGTTTAGAGCAGTGGTTCTCAGCCTTCCTAATGCTGAGACCCTTTAACACGGTTATTTATGTTATGGTGACCCCAACCATAAAATTATTTCATTGCTACTTCATAACTCTAATTTTTCTACTGTTACAAATTGTAATATAAATATCTGATATGTAGGATATGTATATGTGACCCCTGTGATAGGGTCATTTGATCCCCAAAGGGGTCATGACCCACACGTTGAGAACCACTGGCTCAGTTGAACAGTCAGCAAGGTAGCATGAACTTGTGAGGACAAGTTGATGTTCTGGGGAAAAAGCAGGGGAGGGCTTCTGTTGCTGTGAAGAGACACCATGGCCACAGAACCTCTGAGAAAAGAGAACATTTAAATGAGGGGCCAGCTTACAGTTTAGAAGTTCAGTCCATTATCATCATGTTGGGGAGCATGGCAGCATGCAGGCAGACATGGTGCCACCTACATCTTGATCAGAAGGCAATTGAAAGTGCACTGTCTGTCACACCAATGGAAACTTGAGCAAAAGAGACCTCAAAGACTGCCCCCATAGTGAGATGCTTGCTCCAACAAGGCCACACCTCCTAATAATGGCACTTCCTTTGGGAGCCATTTTCTTTCAAACCACCACAGAGAGAAGAAATATGAGACAAACAGAAAAGAAATTCTACCCTGGGTCCTCTTTGAATGCCAGTAACGTAGCCCACAGAAGAGATTAGTGTGCACTTTCTGCAAAAGGAATGGTAAGAGTGAAGTAGCCATGCCTCCTGAATGAAGAGCTTTCTGTGGATGATTTTATCAATCTTAGGGGAAGATGATGTCCTCTCGTGAGCTTCTTTTAGAATACATTTCTATGCTAAGATTGCATCCAGGGCTGAGGAGGTAGCTTAGTTGGTAGACTGATCTCCAACACACACAAAACAGGCATGGCAGTATACACCTCTAATCGCAGCATTTAGGAAGTGGAGGCGGGAGAATCAAAGTTCAAGATCCTTCTTGGCTACATAGTAAATTTTAGGGCATCCTGGACTACATGAGACATGAGAAAGATTGAGGGGAAAGAAGAAGGGTTGTTGCGGGGAACAAGATGCCTTGTGTCTCTTTGACCTCTTAGACCGCCATTAGCTTTGCTGTCCCTCTGGTCTGGTCACGTTGCTGTCCTAAACATATTCACTCTCTCCACGGTGAGGTATCTGCCCCTGACTTGGTGAAGTAAGGTCTATCTCCTTCTAGGCTCCTCCCTGTGTTTCCCAGTTCGGATAGCACCATGTATTGTCACCTTGCTCAGTTCCCTTTGTGTTTTTCTGCCACTCTGCCCATGTCCCATCTCCATCCTTGACTGTAGGCCGGCAGGACCGCACAGCTTATAATCCCTTCCCCAATGCCATCCCACATGCTAGCTGCTTAGGAAATGGTGAACTGTGCAAAGTGGATTTGAGCTTCTTTCTCCTCACGCTGTCATAGGTACAGATAAGGAGGGGCTACCCTGAGTGGTGGGTGGCTGTGGCTCAGCTTCCTGGGGCTGTGCTTAAGGGAAATAAGCCTAGAGCAGTGGTTCTCAACCTGTGGGTCACAACCCCTTTGGGGTCGAGCAACTCTTTCATAGGGGTCTCCCACAGACTTTTTTTTTTTTACATATGATTCATAACAATAGCAAAATTACAATTATGAAGTAGAATGAAATAATTTTATGGTTGGTATGGCCACAACATGAGGAAGTGTGTTAAAGGTTGAGAACCCCTGGTGTAAGCTTTCTGCATTCTTTGGCTCTACCCAGCCTCCAAAGTTGGGATTGCAGTCTTGCACCATAATCCAGTTTGTGTGCTTCTGGGAATGTAACCCAGTGCTTCTTGGTTGCTAGATGAGCCCTGTACCAACTGAGCTTTGTCCCCCATCCCCAAAGACTGAATTTGACACAGCCCTTGACACCCTGCTTCAAGTGTTTCCTCCCTTTGTCTCGCTCTGGAATACTCCATCAGCCTTCACCTGCCATAAGGCCTTGTTTGCCCCTGGAGGATCCCCAGGGGATAGCTAGCCCTAACTAGATGCTGCCCAGGTTTGGCTTAAGTAGCATTTTCTTCTCTCCTTCCAGGATCGACTCTTTTTCGTCATGGAATATGTAAACGGTGGAGACCTCATGTTCCAGATTCAGCGGTCCCGAAAATTCGACGAGCCTCGTTCCCGGTTCTATGCTGCAGAGGTCACGTCAGCTCTCATGTTCCTCCACCAGCATGGCGTGATCTACAGGTAGCCTCTTCTCTCTTTCCTCCTCAGAGAACAAAAGCCAACGTCTCCAGACCCTTGAACTACCTCTGGTCCTTGCCCAGCGGGTCTCCCGGCAGCTGTTTGTTCCAATTTGCATACAGAGAACTGGGGCGGGGAGGGGGCGTTGTTTATCACTATTAATGTTAATATTTGAAAGGCCCCAGGAGATTTGACCGGCTGTTTATGCCTGTTTTGATTTAATGCTAGAGTGGTGACATTTAAAGTCTTGACTCTGTGATCCTGAGGCAGCCTTCACTCCTCTGACTCCTCCACCCTCTTCCTCGAACATCAGGGCATTCTCTTGTCTTTTTCCTCCTGTGCCACGAACTTCCTCCACTTCCTGATCTCTTGCCCTTTCCTGAGTTTGTTTGGCTTAACTGTCTCCAGTCAATAGACTCTGGGAAGGAGGAGTCCTGTGCAGGGCTGGAGGTTTATGTTCCAGGCGTGGGGGTGGGGAGTGGGAACTAGACATTATCCAACAGGAAGTGACTTTTTTCAGATTGTCCAGTCCTTTATTTATTGCTAGTAGCTCAGTCCCCTTCCAGCATAACACACACACACACACACACACACACACACACACACACACACACGTTTTCCAGTAAAAGAGCTTTAGGCAGGCTCTTCTGTGAGGTTAGGAATTCTGGGAGGGAGGAGTAAATACTTAAAATCACCAACAAAGATGCTAAATTTGCTTTTTCCCACTGACTCTCCATTTCTTTACTTGGTCTTTGCTTCCTCCTTTTTCCAAAACTGGGTGGTGGAGGAGCGGCTTTGCCTTAGGCTAGAGTTGACCAGGCTCTTGCTTCAGTACTTCTGACTGCTCTTGAATCTCTGTTCTCTGAAAGATACTGGTCAAGCTCACCCCAGGATTCCCTTCCTTCTACTAGTCTTCAGTTTCATAAAGTCAGGGCAGGAGCACCGGGGTGGGGGAGGTCAGTGTTTCCAGCAGACCACACTCTAGACCAGTGGTTCTCAACCTTCCTAGTGTTATGACCCTTTAATACAATTACTCATGTTATCCTAACCCCCAACCAGAAAATTATTTTGTTGTTACTTCATAACTGTGATTTTATTACTATTATGAATAATAATGTAAATATCTGACATTCAAGATGTCTGGTATGTGACCCCTGTGAAAGGGGTCACGACCCACAGGTTGAGAAGCATGGCTCTAGCCTGTCCTATGGGGATCCATGTCTGTACTTCATGTTGCTGTCTGGCTCATACCACACAGCCTTGGAGTCTGGGAACAACCTCTACTCATTTCCCAGCTTCTCAACCATTCTAATGCTCCGTATCACCATGCTGTGGTGGAGGTGACAGCTAAGTCAGCTTCCCATATGAAGTTTGGGTTCTTCTTCCAAGGTCACATGCTGATGGTCAGAATTTTAGTTCTTGAGACTTGATAGCTGACGAGGCTTGCTTGAGGTTAGCTGGAGAGAAGGGCTTAACTTCTCAGAGTTTCTAAACTCAGCGAAGGAATAGAACCTCCTTTCAAAGGCTAGTGGGCCCACCCAAGGGGATTCCCTTTCTGGTAACCTTGAAAGCAGGTTTGAGTCTAAGATCTGTATGCCCATGGTGGACATAATGGTACACACCTATAATTCTAGGTACTCAGAAGTCTGGGGCAATAGGATCACATGAGCCCAGGAATTTAAGAACAGCCAGAACAGGACAGCTCATTAAAAAAAAAAAAATCCCATGCCTCTCACGCAGTATGTCATCACCTGAGTAGTGACATCATATTGTCTTTGTTGTGCTGTATTGTTGTTTAGAGGCAACTCACAAGTTTACCTACTTGGTGGGTGTAGTGAGGAGCAGCCTGGCCACCCCAGCTCCCGCATGGGAGAATACAGAAACTGTATTCTTTTAAACACTGCCTGACCCATTAGTTATAACTTCTTATTGGCTAGCTCTTACATATTGCTCTAACCCATTTCTAATATTCTGTGTAACACCACAAGGTGGCTTACCAGGAAAGACCTTAACCTGCATCTGTCTGGAGTAAGAGAATCATGGCGACTGACTGACTCGGCTTTCTTTCTCCCAGCATTCTGTTCTGTCTACTCCGCCTACCTAATTTTCTGTCCTATTAAAGGGCCAAGGCAGTCTCTTTATTTAACCAATGAAATTAACACAAAACAGAAGACTCTCCCCCATCAGGTGGGGAGAGGAAGGGAGCATACAGAATGTAGTTCACTGGGGGTCTCATCACCTTTAGTTCTCTTGGTGCATCCACCACTGGCCATGTGTCCAAGACTGAAACTAGTGGCTCTCAACCTCATGATCCCCATAGGGGTTGAATATCAGATATGCTGTATATCCGATGTTTATAATACAGTTCATAACAGTAACAAGATTAGTTATTTTATGGCTGGGGTCATCCCAACATGAGCATGAGAAATTGTGTGTAATAAAGGGTTGAAGCATTAAGAAGGTTGAGAACCGCTGGTCTAGACCATTGTTCACTAAATTTCAAGCTCTTCAAAGGGACATTTTTCTTAAACCTGTAGTGTTTTTTAAATTCTTATATGTTGGTGTACACAGTAGTTGGTTGTTGTAGAAGGCCACTTTTCATTACCGACTTTCCAGAACCAAAGTAATTACACAGAAACTGTATTAATTAAATCACAGCTTGGCCAATCTCTTAAGCGTATTGTTACCTAGCTCTTTTATCTTTAGTTAACCCATTGATTTTATTTTATATTTTACTATGAGGCTTGTGACCTACCAGCAAGGTTCTGACTGGTGGCTCCATGGAGTCTCTCTGACTCTGCCTTATTTCTCCCACGTTCAGTTTTCCCTGCTTAGCTCTAGTCTGCCCTGCACAGGCCTAAGATAGCTTCTTTATTCATTAACCAACAAAAGCAACACATATACAGAAGGACCTCCCACACCATTTCCTCCTTTCTGTTTAAATAAAAAGAAAGTTTTTAACTTTAACATAGTAAAGTTACATACAACAAAACAGTTATCAAGCAAGAATTAGTTATAATATTTATATCTACTTTATCTTTTATCATAACTAAGAAAAATTATAATTATAACTATCTATTCTTCAACTCCATCAAAGACTTCAGAAGGATATAATATTACCCAGTAAACAGGAAGTGCATTGTAAGCAACTTCCAAAACTCTAGAATTGACAGAGACCTCTTGCTGCCTGGACAGTCACCCAAAGTTCTTCTGTGACATTGGAGCATCCATCTTCAGCCTACAGGCCTATAATATCCAGCATACTTTTCCACAAAGCAGGAAGTTTCAAAGACAGTTCTGCCTATATTGGCAGTTCGTCAGTAATTTTCTTCTGTATCCTGCAGAATGTCTGGCAGACTCTTTCATAAATCAGGAACCCCGAAGGACTGTCTCACCTTCATTAGGCAACTTTAGCAGTCATTTTTCTGTGGGTCCTGCAAGTCCAGTTTAAGTAGTTCAGGCAAGAGCAGTTTCTTGCCCAAATGGCTAACAAACTCCATGAGGAGCCTCTTCAATACCCCTCATCCTCCTGAAGTAGATTGGTGCTGCCAGGAACAAATGTGTCTCATTGTTATGAAAAGTCCTAAGTTCTTCACTTTAAATGCCATATTTTACAGTCTTTTAAAGGTTTGAAGAATACCTATCCATCTGAAATATATCTCTGTACGTCTAGAAAATCTAACTAACATGACTACAAGCTTGACTACTATAGACTATTATAGATGACTGTTATAGACTATTATAGATGACTATTAACCTGTATTTTTAATTAATTTAATACATTACATTTTTTAATGAGCTGTAAAAACACAATACCTTAATTAAGAGCAGAAATATACAAATGACAAAATTGACCTTAAATTTATATCAATAAACCAAGATCCAGACCATGCAAAGTATCCATCTTTATAGCATATCCTCATTTAAGTGTAAACAAACATTTATAAACAATATTTGGGAATTTGGGCATAGTTCTCTCCAAACTGCTTCCTGCTTTTTATTGGGCAAAGTGTTTTGGGGGGTATTTATGGAGATCATTCAGGGGGTCTTGGACCATCAAACTACATTAGTCTAGAAGAAATCCACAGGTTCTCATCCTTTGTGGAAACAAAAGAAGAACTTCTTTTCCAAAACAACGAATCCTTAGACCCAAATTCTGAAGTCATAATACCTTTAAAATATATATGCTGGTTTATTTTAGCAGTCCATACAATGAAATGTCTCTCTGTACTTAGCTCCTTCATAGTAAAAAAAAATTCAAATAAAACACAATAGTATGCATAATACAGACTCTGTGTATATTCCATATTTACATGGCTTATTTTTCTTTACTCCTTTTAATCTATGACTGTCTGTACTCTGTCTCTTTAAATACTTTGCTTTATTTATCTATTTTTATAAACCATTTACTTTCTTCTATAACTGTCTATATTCTTTTTCTTCTCTCTCCCAAGCCTATGTACCTTGACAGAAGGGCTGTCAAGGGTTTGAGTGTGAGGTTGACACAGAGAGGCTGAGTGTGTGTCCTGTTCTGATGCTGGATGGTTATTTTATTGTGTATGACATATGGGGTGGGGCAGGAATCTATATTACAGATAGGCAAGGCCAGGTTGTATGAATTTCACTGTTAAGGTTAAGATTGGGTTTTCCATCTTTCCCACTGTGTCTTATTTAGAGGTCTTTTATGTCTGAATCTGTCCTATTGTGTATCTGTAATCCTTTTCTGTCCTGGAGAGCTTTTAAAATGGTAAGCATCTTGGTTGCAGAGACCCTGTGTGCACACAGCTAGGCCTGAAATCTCAAAGCTTACCTCTAGAGATACACCTCCTCCAACAAAGACACAGCTGCTTCAACAAGGCCACACCTCCTAATCCTTTCAAATACTTCACCAACTGGAGTTAGCATAGAAGTTTATGAGCCTGTGGGGGTCGTTATCATTCAAGTCACCACTCCTGGGAACTGCAGCTCTAGAGAAGTTCCCTTCTGTCTTCAGGATAATGACCTGTACCGTTTGTGCGACTGTCCCTCCCTTCCAGCCTGCCCTGATGCTAAGGTCTCCTAAACAAGATAGTATCTCTCTAAGTCAGTGTTTGGCAGATTCATCGGCTGACCTTGTCCCTGTCTCTCAGAGCTACACACAAGAGAGTGCTCGCATGGGGTGGCATAGGACAGCGCTCTTCTCATCCATGGTATTCAGTGCTTGCTTATTCAGGCATGTTCTGTTCTAGAACTTTCCAGTCTGGGACTTGCTGCTTCCTAAGGCTGTATTTCCCAAAAGTCTCTGTTTGAAGCATTCCTGACATGCATTTTTTTTTTTTTTTACTCTAAAGGCCATCTCATTCCTTTCCATGTCTTATAGTACAGATTCAGGAGGACCGGGGGATCACTGTGTACCCTGTTGGGTTTATCCCAAGCTGCCAACAGAAGGGCTGTCAAGGGTCTGTGTCTGAGGTCGACACAGAGAGGCTGAGTGTGTGTCCTGTTCTGATGCTGGATGGCCATTTTATTGTGTATGACATATGGGGTGGGGCAGGAATCTATATTACAGATAGGCAAGGCCAGGTTGTATAGATTTCACTGTTAGGGTTAAGATTGGGTTTTCCAGGGCTGGAGAGATGGCTCAGCGGTTAAGAGCACTGGCTGCTCTTCCAGAGGTCCTGAGTTCAATTCCCAGCAACCACATGATGGCTCACAGCCATCTATAATGAGATCTGGTGCCCTCTTCTGGCCTGCAGGCACACATGGAAGGAATGTTGTATACATAATAAATAAATAAATCTTTAAAAAAAAGATTGGGTTTTCCATCTTTCCCACTAAACTTTTATATGTACACTAATTAATAGCAAATTGACCAGTATTCAATAAGTAAGGGAAGGGGTCACTTCCTAGCCAGTGGTTTATACCTAAAAGAAAGCCCAAATTGATAGGCATAGTGCTTTTCCCTCTAGTCCTGCTTAGACTCAGGCTCTCTGCCCCACGGCACAGGGCACTGTCTCTGTGTCCCGAGCTGGCTGTTTTATGCCGCTCCTCAGTGCTACAAGAGAGGTATGTGTCCAAGCACTGTTTCCACTCATCCTCACTGTAGCTGTTGAAAGTCTCCCTACTGAGCTGTGAAGGGCTCAGAGGTTAAAGACTTGCTGTACAAGTATGAGAACTGAGTTCAGACTTTCAGAAAGCCACGTAAGTGACATGTAGGTATGGTGGCCCACCTGTAATTCTGATCTCAAAAAGGCAGAGGTGGGATTCCTGGAGAAAGCTGGCTAACGATACCAGCTGTATTGATGCATTATGAGTTTGATTAGGAGAGTCTGCTCCAATGAATAAAGTGGAAAAACAATTGAGCATGATTATTGACCTTGAACTTTGGCACATGTACCCACACATGTGCAAAGCACACACATGTGTGCACACGTGGATGCACACACACACGAAAAATGAGAGAAAAAATTCCTCCCCCAAGCCCCTTGCACATACTGTGAGGATTGACTTTGAGGGGTGAGCCAGTCTTCTGTCGCTTGACCTGAGCCGCTTTCTCCACCTCTGCCTTGTGCTCAGAGTCTAGTGGTGTCCCTTGACTATCAGAGATGACACCTCTATCTGTGAGGTATGAGGTGTGAGAGAAAAGAGAGCTCGTGGTCTGCCTGGAAGGATGGGAGGGAACAGTCAGGAGGCCCTGTGTAGCCCAGTGCGGTGATGAATGGACAATACAAAACTCTGCCCATTGGTCTTCATGCTTATGACTCAGTGTCCTCACTCTTCGATACAGCCTACACTTGTATCTATCCCATAAGGCAGTGGGGATTCCGTGAATATAGGGCTAAATGTAAACATGATCTTAAACTTTTGATTAGTTTTCATTAAGAGGTAAAGAGCATTGGAATCTTTCATCTAGCTCAAGCTTCTAGATCACATTAGAAGTAAAGTGTGGAATCCTTCTTACTTACCCTTTAACTCTGTTTCCCATAAAGGTAAACATTGAAGATGATGACTGTGTTAATCACATAACAAATAAAAATGTAAACAGTAAAGAAAGACGTGACATTATTTTCTCCATCTTGAACCTCATGGCTACCCAAAGGTCAATGAATACAGCTGTTTCTGGGGGATCCTTTGGGCAATATGGAGCAAGCACAGAACCTCTTGGTGACTGGTTTCCATTTGAGGAGTTTAGAGAACACCAGTCCCAACTTCTTCATGAGGTACTTGGGGTGACTGGAAGGCAGTCAGACTTGGGTCGAGGACATAAAATCAAGGTCATGCAACAGGTATTTCATTTACCTAAAGTGTCATGAAGGATTAACATTTGACATTCTGAGCACTAAGATTTGGTCTTTGGCATGCAGGAAAGGAAGTTGCAAGCACTCCTGTTCCTTAAATTCACCGGGACTCTCTGTCCTTAGTGACATTTTAACATCGCTCTCTTCCCAGTTGTTCAGGAAGCTGTGCTTCCCTGGAAAAGCATGCTAAATTGTAATACAAAACGAAGGCTAGCCTTCTGTACTAGTCAGGGTTCTCTAAAGGAACAGACCTGACAGAGTGAATATATATGATCTATTGAGAAGGCTTACCAGCTGTGGTCCAACTAGTCTAATAGTGACTCTTTCCCAACAGAAAGTCCTAGGACCTAGTCCCCAAAGCTGGATGTCTCAGCTTGTCTTCAGTATACACTGGAATCATGAAGAAGTAGGCTCTACCGCCAGTAAAGGAATGAACTTGCCAGTGAGAGCGAGGGCAAGCAGGCAAAGCAAGAGCTTCCTTCTCCCACGTAGGTAGGCTGCCACCAGAAGGTGTGGCCCAGATTTAGGGTGGATCTTCTCACCTCACATGACCCAGTCAAGAAAAGTCCCTCCCAGGTGCACCAGCCTGCTTGGATTGTAGTTAATTCCAGTTGTGATAGTCACTCTGACATCCAAGAGTAGTCATTACACCTTGCCTTATTCCCTAGGAATTCTGTCCACCATTGACATGGTTGAGAATCTCCCTGCTTGAGAGGTCCCTAGTTAAAACTCTGTTAGTAATTAGAAGGTCTGCTATCACTGGCCCTCAGTTCATATCATCAGTTTATTTAAGACCTGCCACAAAGCAGCAGAGATGGTATGGTGGGCGACCCGTCCCCCAGACTTGCCAGTTTTATGGAACCCACTTGTGCCACCAGGAAGCATTGTTTTTAGCTGTCTGCCTTCCCCGGCTCTTATAGAATGTGAAAATTCCCCAAGATCAAAGAGTTGAGTTCTTAAAGAGAGTCTCAGGCACCATGACAGGAGTTGTGAGTGACAGTTAAATCAAGGTCCTAGGAGATCACATGACTCCACTCCTTCATTTTATAAATATGGAACCTGGAAACCAAGCTTGGGCAGTAACTCACCAGGTTTATACAGTGAGACAGAGTAAAGCTTAAATGTGATTTTAGTCAGATATGAATACAGATAAAGCAGCAGGCCTCTCAGTAAGGTGTTGAGACAAAAGCAGTTTCTTTTTGCCTTCCTTCCCTTCCAAAAAAAAGTAGAAACTGTTAACTTTCTTAGCATTTACTACAGTCCTCTGTATTTCTGGAGGGGACTATATTATCTGGATGGGACCATTTCAGGTATTACCTATTGACTTTCACTGTGTAATAAGACGTTAGTCCTCCTCCTTGACCACCACCCGTTCTCCCACCCGTCACATACACCCTTCCCAGCCCTGCCTCCTCTCTCTCTAGCTTACCATACCTTGATTAAGTGATAATGCATTGCACACCTTTTTAGGGCTGTTAAAATGCCTTTGGGTCGAAACCCCGTGCCATTGTCCTTGGCTTCTCATCAGCCCTCATTGTCCGCCATGTTCAGAGAGTCCGGTTTTATCCCATGCTTATTCAGTCCCAGTCCAGCTGGTCTTGGTGAACTCCCACTAGATCAGCCCACTGTCACAGTGGGTGGGTGCACCCCTCGTGGTCCTGACATCCTTGCTCATGTTCTCCCTCCTTCTGCTCCTCATTTGGACCTTGGGAGCTCAGTCCAGTGTTCCAATGTGGGTCTCTGTCTCTATCTCCTTCCATCACCAGATGAAGGTTCTATGGTGATATGCAAGATATTCATCAGTATGGCTATAGGATAGGGTCATTTCAGGTTCTCTCTCCTCAGTTGCCCAAGGTACTATCTGGGGACATCTCCCTGGACACCTGCGAGCCCCTCTAGAGTCAAGTCTCTTGCCACAGGGCAGGGAATCCGGACTGCTCTTCAGACTTGAGAGGGAGGGGGAGAGGAGTGGGGAGAGGGGGAGAGGAGTGGGAGGAGGGGGAGGGAAATGGGAGGCGGGGAGGAGGCAGAAATTTTTTTCAACAAAACAAATAAATAAATAAGAAAAAATAAAAAATAAAATGCCTTTGGGGACTGAGTCATGTGGTATACTATAATTACTCTTCCTCTGCTGCCTGTTATTTGGGTTTGCTTTCCCCGGAGTCAATAATTGTGCCTTTATAGTAATATAATAATAATCTGTGCTCTCATTGTCGATTCAACCACAAGCTCCCCACAGATGACCACATCATCCCATAAGACGCCCATTTGCAGCCGCTCCTTTACCTAGTTCATAATTTTGGATGCCTTTGTCTCGTTGCCTCTAAACTACTCCAGCATGAAGACTTGCCCACTCTGCCAGCTGCGAGCTGCCAAGCCTGTTCTCCGTTATCTGATTCATCGTTTTGGCTTCCCTTTCCTGTATCTCGTGTCCTCTCTCTTTTAAAAAATACTTTATAAACCAGGTGGTAGTGGTAGATGCCTTTAACCCCAGCACTTGGGCGGCAGAGACAGGCAGATCTCTGTGAGTTAGAGGCCAGCCTGGTCTACAGAGCAAGTTCCAGGACAGTTAGGGTTGGTACACAGGGAAGCCCTGTCTCAAATAAAATAAAGTAAAATAGAAATAGAAATATTTCATGTTAATTCCTTGAAAATATCATACATGTACACACTATAGATCCCCGCTATGTAGGGAAGGACCACACTGAGGAAATTTCTAGTGCTATATTGTTTTCACTTTCTTCCTGCTTCTGTGAAAAAGGACTCTTACCAAAACGATAGCTTAGGGGAGAAAAGAGTTTATTCCGCTCTATACTTCCAATTCACACTCTGTCATTAAGAGAAGTCAGGGTAGGAATTCTATTCAGGAACCATGGAGAAGTGTTACTGGCCCACTCTCTGGCTCTCTCAGAGACTTGTGCTTAGCTGGCTATCTTATGTAGGCTGGGACCACCTGCCCGGGGGTGGTACTAGCCGTAGTGGGATGAGCCCACCCACATCAGTTCATTCACCACAGACATGTCCAGAGGCCAATCTGACCTATGGAATTCCTCAAGGCTTCTTCCCCCAAATGACTATACAATTCATCAACTGCCAATCAAGGCTAATCATAGGGGAACTCCCCCTTATACCTGAAACCATCCTGTCTTTACCTTGTAATGCTGAAGGCTGAAGCCGGCTTTCACTCAAGGATACTGTTCTCTTATTGGCTAATTCAAGGTTGCCTCTGCTGGTCATCCTGATTCTTGATCCTTGTGCGAACCTATTTCTTTTTTCCAGAGATGTGTTAAAGTCTTTCTGTTTTCAGGGTTTCAGAACTACCCAGTGATGTGGTTTTGGTCTGCTTGGATCTGTTGTACAAGACACTGATAGATCTTGTCAAACCCTTCAGTTCTGGGTTATTGCTGAAGGATTCCTATGAATAGTCTCAGTTATGAGACTAGTCAAGTTGGGTTCACTGTAGACTTATCTAAATGACTGCTCAGTTGGGAAAATTCTGTGGATATTTCTAGAGTGATTATATTTCCTTAAAAAGACTCGTGCCCCTATAGGGAAGTGTGACTATACAGTGTATTGTGGCTGCTCAGGGATGCTTTGTGACTGAGTGATGCAGCTAGCTCTGTCAGAGCAAAGAGAAGGGAGAGGCCTGGAAGATCACTCTCCGGTCTCTAGTTAGTCTTCCCATCATTACTGTCTTGGTACCCACCCTCCAGGTCTGGCAGCACACTGGTTCCCTTCTCCAGGAAGTAAGCCACTGAATGCAGGTGAAGAGGGTGGGGCCAGACATGCCTGGCCATCTGCGCTTATAGCTGCACCTCAGCTTCCTCTCATCTCTCCATCTCCATCTCTCTGGAAACAACTATTTATTCCTGGTCTCCGGAGGAGGGAGGGAACTTTGCAGGATAAATTTAGTTTTTCTTGATTTCCCTCATCACTGGCTCAGGGCTCAGCTTTCTTTGGCTAGGCAAATCAATTGCCAGGCTTATATGTGCTTTCCATGTCCAAAATTGTATGGTTATTGCTTCTTCTCTTATTTTTCCCCATCTTTGTGACCAGCTTTGGGAGAGAAAGTATCAACAGGTCTTCTGTCTGCCCTCTCCACCCAGAGGTCAACGACTACAACAGTAACCACAGTGCCTCCACGGACCGCCTAGGGTTGCTCTAGTTACTGTCCACAATATTTGTGATGTTCCCTAAGAGAGGGCTCTTACCCCATCCCACCACCTTCACCGCCACTGCCGGGTCACCCTGTCCCTGCTGCTGCCTGTCCCAGTTTCACATGGGAAGCAGAGTTCTATTTTAGAGATGACTCTGAGTTTGGGGTCAAAGAACTGCAGCTGAAGGCTGGGTCAGCCCCATCTTTGTTGTGTCTTCCTAACCAGAATCATCAGATGGTTTGAAATGTTGCTTTTTCACCATGCCATGGGAATTATAACATAAACCGATTTGGACTGTTTTGAAAATTGCATGAGAAAACATCCTCAGAAGTGCTGTGTGCAGTCCCGGGCACCGGGAAGGTTCTGTAAATATTAGTTGGATAGATGGGGAATATTGGACTTTGGAGTCAGAGAGTGTCTGGAACAACCCCTCCCTCCATCTAAATTCTTATATTGAAGTTTTCATCGCCAGCATGACAGACTATGCCTCTCTCTAAAAATAGAATCTCTTAAAAAAAGCAGTTGCATTTAAGTTAGGATGGCTTCTAATACACGACAACTGTGATCTATAGAGAAATGGAAATTAAGGCCTAGAAAAGTCCAGAGAAAAGACGATGAGAAGACACTTGGAGAAGGTGGTCCTCTTCAAGCCAAGGAGAACATCCCCAGAAGAAGCCAAGCTGCCAGCGTCTTCACCCTGGACATCTAACTGTCACAGCTGAGAGAAGTCAGTTCCTGTCATTTAGGTTATGCAGTTTGTGGCGACTCTCACAAACTAAGACAAAGGAGCTGGGCTAAAACACCTAAACAGCCACTCACGTAGAGCGTCTACGTCAAATGTGCTAATAGTTAAGTAAGAAAAGCAAGGTGGCAAGACCCGTGGGATTGGCATGGGCTGTTTGATAAGCTAGGGACAGAAGCAGCCCTGTGGAGGTGGCTTGGGGGCTTGGCCAATAAACTGTCTGTGATGAAGGCAGTGTTACAAGACCCCCTCATCTTTGGGTGAATGGCCTGGCAGGCATGTGAGTTCTGCCGTGCAAGTAAAGGGCCCATCCGAGCAAAGCCTCTAACTCAGCACTGGACAGTATTCCAGAGAAAGGAGCCTTCATTTGATTATAGCTCATTCCTGTTAGAGCAGAGGTTCTCAACCTTCCTAAGGCCTCAACCCTTCAATACAGTTCCTCATGTTGAGGTGACCCCTAATCACAACATTATTTTATTGCTACTTCATAACTGTAATTTTACTACTCTTGTGAATCATAATGTAAATATCTGATATGCAGGATATATGATGTATGACCCCTGTGAAAGGGTTGTTTGACCCCACAGGGGTTGTGACCCACAGGTTGAGAACGACTGTGTTAGCGCCACGAGACAGGAAAAGTATAGTCATTACTTAGTACGTACAGTAGCATGCTTGCAAGATCACTGCAGATACTAAAATCCAGAGAAATTCAAGCATCGTATGCAAAGTGGAGTCTATTGGCAGATAATGTACTGTTTACCCTACAAACCCTGTGGTCTTTCCGTTTTCTGCTACCTAAAACACTGTGAAAGCTATGTAAATAGTGGTTATATTGTACTGTATGGGCAACAGCAAGAACAAAAGTGTATGTTCAAAACAGATTCAGTTTTTAAAACCTATTTTGCCTGTGAGGCTGGGCATTTCCACAGATGCGGGACTCATGGACGTATTTGGAAGCTGGCTGTGCTGATCCCTGCCCTGACTGTAGGCAGAGAGTGGGAAAAGCCAAAACCGTCTGCTAGTCGGGAAGCCTCGGCATCTGCCATTGGCATCCCCGTTTTCTCTCGGGCTCTCTTTGCCACATCCATGAGCTGCAGTTGCACACCCATCCCGAGCCTCTAAGTAATGTGCACGTCATTCATGAGACTCTGCGATCCCCCTGCCTTGCTGACAACTGAAAATGCATCCCCTAATAAAGTCATGCTAAATATTATCCCATAATCTTGAGAGCGAGCGAGCTATGTTTTTCTATGTTTTTATGGGTCCAGATTTATTTCAGGGTGAGGTCATCTTCTGCCCTAAGCTGGTTTCTCATCAGTGTTTCCTACTGGTACTAGCATGTGGCCAAGTCACTGTGACATGATAGAGAGGAGGGCAGGGGAGAGCACAGATGGGGCTGGCTGGAACCACAGCCGTATTTACATTCCTCCGAGGAAGCCAGGACACTGCTAACCAGAGAAGAAGAGGGATTCTGAATTTTGTTGACATCGGAGATTCAGAACAAACAGGAAGCGTAGAGCTAGAGGGAAATTCCTGATCAGATTTGTCAGCATTTGAGCTGGTAATGTGTGTTTAGAGACGAAGTGGTCACGGACTCCTACGTTTGTGCACGACCTGGTACCTAGCATGGGATGGAGAGCCCAGTGTCAGGGTTAAGAACACGGGTCACACTATGTACTCAGCATCTAGAACCTTGAGTTTCTCCATCTGTGAGATCAGGGGTTAGCGCTCCCCGACAAAGCTACTGTGAGGATCGTGAGTTAACACATGAGAAACGTTACAGTCCCATCTGGCACAGAACGTAGACTTCCTATGTTAGTGGCTGGATGTACAGTTAGTAAACTTCACATTGTTCTCCGAAGTTCCCATTGATGTGGCCTGCCAGTTGGCAGATTGGCGAAAAGATCTCCTCTGGATATGTCTTCCAAACGAAGACATGTGTGAGACGCTGAGGTGTCAGACCTGACCTATGAAGGGGAATTGGGTAGCGGAGTTGCTTCTTTATGAGCACACGGTGCTCATATAGAAGCCGAAATCTTGGAACGAGCGCCACTGCTATGGATCCAAGCAGAGACTAGATTCTCCAAGCCTGAGTCATGTGATTTTGTTTCTTTAAGGCCCTTGGCTAATGACTGAGCTACTAAAAATGGGACTTGTCTTAGCAAACAATCGGCAGCTTTGCCATGGTAGGCGAAGTCTTGTGTGAAAGTCTGAGGTGGCTCAGTGGCCCTCCCCATGGGCTGTGTTTGTTTTGAGGTGACTTGGGTCACAGATGGAGAAGACAACAGAAAAGGCCCCACAGTAAGCAGAGACCATAGGGGCCATAGTAGTTGGCTTTACTTCTTGCTGTGGTCATGTGCTGTTGTTTGTGCCCCCTGTGACCCTTGCCTCAGTCTTTTCTACTGTTGCTGCCCAGTTGCCTTTTATAAAGCAAGAAACTGGGGCACTTGGTTGAAAGAAGCAAAGAAGGTCTGTGTTGTCTTAAAATAACCTGGAGGTTCTAGGGCCCCTCACACAATAGCAGCCACAACCCCCGGGGCTCTTGTTGGCTTTGTCACTGAGAAGCTTGGCCACTGGGACTTACACATAAGTCTCTGTCTGTCACAAGATGGTCCCCATCTATCTTCCGAGCTGCTTCTCCCAGTGACCTTCCCTCTGAGTCACCTTTGAGCCTAACAGGTATGGTTTTTGACTGACCTGTGACATATTCAGGCATAACAGGCACTGATTCCCTTCCAAGCAGCAACAGTCCCCAGGCAGCCAGCCTCCTCTGAGCTTTGAAGAACATCTAAACTTTTCCTAGAATATAGTGGGTTTTGCTCACTTAGCTCCCTCCTTCTCATCCTTGAGATGGTAACTTATTTCCCCTGGCCTTTTCCAGCAAACCCAGTCATTTCTTTCTCTCTTCACACTGCTTACGCTACAGTGTATTAAAACAGTTCCCCCATTCAGCGGTGTCTATTTCTTGGTTGAATGATCCTAAGGTCTCCCATGGATTATCATAAATTGATGGTTTCCCTTAATGAACCACAATCTCTTAATGCTTAAGTTATGCATTTGTTTAGTTTACAGAAAATAAGACAAAGCAAAGAGGCCTACCACCAAGGAGGCTGGAGATCGGGAGAGAGGAGTTCATTGAACCTATTTGGCCACAGGGTAAAATGTTTCATGGCTCCTTGCTAGACCAGCCTTTCCCCAGACTTTGTTTGGAGTGTCCTTCCCTATGCCACATGCCCTTACTGTGTCTAATTGAGGCATTGCTGGTGGGCAAAGAACGCCAGAGTAGAACCCAGACCAGAAACTGGTACTTAGTTGGGTGGCCTTGAAAAAAATTATTTTCTTTTGAAGGGCCTCAGTTTCCCCACCCATACAATAAGATGGCCAGACAGGATGAGTTTGCTTTGTGACCCAAAGACTGAGAATGCCTTGACCATAACCCGAAGGCGGATTACAAATTTGTCTTCATTATCTTTGTGAGGGTCTGGAAAGCTTTGGTATCCAAGGTAACGTCTTGGGAGGGTTTAAAGACCATAGCCCATGATTCCTGCAGTTCCTTAGAACATGGGCGTTCATTGGCAGCTGATACCGGTGATGGGTCGTTCCCTCATCCCATCCAGTTTGTACACAGTGCTCCCTAATTAACAAAATGAACAGTTTTCAAGGTTCTGATGTAGCCAATTTAAATATTTACTCCTCTGGTGAACGTGCTACCTTGAGGAACTACACCTGTATGCAAGAACACTTAGCCAAGGGCAGAGATGCATGCTGGTGAAGTCTCGGTCCTGTCAGGACTGAGGCCCTCACAGGCACCTGCCTCTTGGAATCAGGGGTGACATTTGCTCCGTTGCTGGAAATACGCTCGTCTCTCATCTGCCATCTCTTGAAGGAGAAGGTTGTTGAGAAGCCCCCAAGGAAATGCCTGTGTTGTCCTGACAGCAGGTTAACTATGGTTGTTAGGGCACTTTGGTGTGCTAGGTAAGCTTCAGGATGCTCTGATCAGGACAAGAGACATCCAGTCTCTGCCCTCTTGGCCCTTGGGTGGGAACAGCAGACAATGAAACAAGCCATAACAATAAAACCGATAAGGGTTAAGATAGGGAGCGTATAGGCGCTGCCGGAGAAACACAGCGAGGTCTCCGAGCTGGCCCAGAGAAAGTCAGGAAGGCTTTGGGGAAGAAGTAGCCTCTCCCAAAGAGGCCTGAAGGGGTAGGCAAGAGGTAGTCAGAGGAAAAAGATGTGGAGGGTGTGGGAAGGGTAGAGGGCAGGGTATACAAAAGGTTCCTATGGGGGATGGGAATGGAAGGACCCCCAAATGGACCTTGGGCCTGAAGAACTAATATATACTGGAGCCCAAAGCACAAAAGGCAGCTTGGTGGGCAGTGAGGGGAGACCTGGGAAGCAAGCGGCTCTAGGGGAGGGGCTTTGGCATGAGTGTCACAGCATGATCTCGGGGTGTATTGTGTGTGGGAACCAAATGATAGGCATGCCATTTCCTAGACTTTTAGAAATAAAAGAATTTGAGAGGCAGCCACTCTCATAT